>NC_084991.1:2468904-2591404 GCF_963691925.1 Scomber scombrus
GAGTGTATTTCGTTTCGTGGTAGGGGACTTTTACATGACGTTTCAGAGCTATAAATAGCAACTTATCTATTGTATTAATAGCGACATGCTATGTTATGGCTATGAGAGACACTGTGATTATTGACGTCAGTTTTTATGTTAATTAAGTATGGCTTACAAGATGAATTTAGGCTATTACATTGGTTATAGACTGTAGTCACCTGTGTGTGTGTGTGTTATATTAAGTGATGGTTTGATTGTGATCCGTTTATCGATTGTGTAACTTTGAGTGTATTTTGTTAGCATATGTTAGCATTATGCTAGCGGAGTTTTACATGACGTTTCAGAGCTATAAATAGCAACTTATCTATTGTATTAATAGCGACATGCTATGTTATGGTTATGAGAGACACTGTGATTATTGACGTCAGTTTTTTATTGTTAATTAAGTATGGCTTACAAGATGAATTTAGGCTCTTATTGGTTACAGACTGTAGTCACCTATGTGTGTGTGTTATATTACGTGATGGTTTGATTGTGATCCGTTTATCGATTGTGTAACTTTGAGTGTATTTCGTTAGCATTTGTTAGCATTATGCTAGCGGACTTTTACATGACGTTTCAGAGCTATAAATAGCAACTTATCTGTTGTATTAATAGCGACATGCTATGTTATGGCTATGAGAGACACTGTGATTATTGACGTCAGTTTTATGTTAATTAAGTATGGCTTACAAGATGAATTTAGGCTCTTATTGGTTACAGACTGTAGTCACCTATGTGTGTGTGTTATATTACGTGATGGTTTGATTGTGATCCGTTTATCGATTGTGTAACTTTGAGTGTATTTCGTTAGCATTATGCTAGCGGACTTTTACATGACGTTTCAGAGCTATAAATAGCAACTTATCTGTTGTATTATTAGCGACATGCTATGTTATGGTTATGAGAGACACTGTGATTATTGACGTCAGTTTTTTATTGTTAATTAAGTAGGGCTTACAAGATGAATTTAGGCTATTATTGGTTACAGACTGTAGTCACCTGTGTGTATGTGTGTTATATTACGTGATGGTTTGATTGTGATCAGTTTATCGATTGTGTAACTGAGTGTATTTCGTAAGCATTATGCTAGCGGACTTTTACGTAACGTTTCAGAACTATAAATAGCAACTTATCTATTGTATTAATAGCGACATGCTATGTTATCGCTATGAGAGACACTGTGATGTTTATTGATTGCTGTGTGTGTGTGTGTGTGTGTGTGCGCGCCGCTGCTACACACACAGCTGGACTGCAGTATTTTGGTGATACAGAGAGTTGTTTCTAATGCTCCTGGTTTGCTGTTTTACCTGCTTTCAGACAGAGATTTCCACTCACTGGGTGTGTGTGTGTGTTATATTAAGTGATGGTTTGATTGTGATCCGTTTATCGATTGTGTAACTTTGAGTGTATTTCGTTAGCATTTGTTAGCATTATGCTAGCGGACTTTTACATGACGTTTCAGAGCTATAATTAGCAACTTATCTATTGTATTATTAGCGACATGTTATGTTATGGCTATGAGAGACACTGATTATTGACGTCAGTTTTTTATTGTTAATTAAGTATGGCTTACAAGATGAATTTAGGCTATTATTGGTTACAGACTGTAGTCACCTGTGTGTGTGTGTGTGTTATATTACGTGATGGTTTGATTGTGATCCGTTTATTGATTGTGTAACTTTGAGTGTATTTCGTTAGCATTTGTTAGCATTATGCTAGCGGACCTTTACGTAACGCTTCAGAGCTATAAATAGCAACTTATCTATTGTATTAATAGCGACATGCTATGTTATGGCTATGAGAGACACTGATGTTTATTGATTGATGTGTGTGTGTGTGTGTGCCGCTGCTACACACACAGCTGGACTGCAGTATTTTGGTGATATGGAGGGTTGTTTATAATGCTCCTGGTTTGCTGTTTTACCTGCTTTCAGACAGATTTCCACTCACTGTGTGTGTATTATATTAAGTGATGGTTTGATTGTGATCCGTTTATCGATTGTGTAACTTTGAGTGTATTTCGTTAGCATTATGCTAGCGGACTTTTACATGACGTTTCGGAGCTATAAATAGCAACTTATCTGTTGTATTATTAGCGACATATTATGTTACGGCTATGAGAGACACTGATGTTTATTGATTGCTGTGTGTGTGTACCGCTGCTACACACACACACACACAGATTTCCACTCACTGGGTGTGTGTGTGTGTTATATTAAGTGATGGTTTACTTTTTGTTTGTTTGATTGTGTAACTTTGAGTGTATTTTGTTAGCATTATGCTAGCGGACTTTTTTGATCTAGTTACATGTAATACAGTAATGTAGTCCAGCATAAGTTAAGTTGAAATCAATCCTGTTAAACTGTCTTACTGTGACTTTGTAATTAGCATGTCATTCTATGTTTAAAAGCTATGGTCTGTAAAAATTCTAACAAAGGGAGAAATATTCTTTCTTTTTTTTATTGCAGTGCATGCAATATACATAGATGTTCACAACTGCGTAATTTGCTACCTAAACAGTTAATACTAAGGGTGTTGTTTATTGAGCTTAGTGCATTAAACTTGAGTCTAAATACAATCTCTGCTGCTTTGTTACTGATGTGTTTAAACTTTGTAATCATTCAGATGCCTCGTATGAAGTCCTTCCGCCGTTCCCAGGCCGCCCGGAGGAGAGTGGAGGAGCAGCGCATCGTCATGCTGGGTCGTCAGCATTCTCCCTGTGGCACCCTTGAACGTATGTATTATTTTAATGAATATTTTCCTTTATATGTGGAAGGTGTAAACTGTTTTCTGTTTTGCACAGTTTTCCTATTGGAAATGTGTTATGTTTTGGATATGTTGTGATTGTTGTTGTTTTTATCTTGGCTTTATCTAGGCCGTGGCACCGGCTGGCGCCACAAGGTGGAGAAATGGCCGACCTCTCTGCTGACTGGCCGTCAGCACAAGTTGGTCATTCCAGATGATGCCCCCGGCAAGAAGGTATTATTATTTTTAGAATTTAAGAACAAATAATTTGATCCAAGGAGTAATTATTTCCATTATTTAAAAAATATATATCTTGTGTTGTTTCAGTTGGTTCTTCTTGTCGGTGCCTCGCATCTGCGAAGCTTCGCAGATCGACACGTGCCGATGCCAGAGGGGTGCCTGTCCTTCGCTGTCATGTCGACGCCGGGGGCCTGTGCAGCTCAGTTGAGGACCGAGGTGCTGAACGCTACGGTACCTCGGACCCCTGACTTGGTCTGTCTCATGGCTCCTAGCAACAACCTGACAGCGAGCCGGACAGTGGACGAGGGCCGGGCCGACTTCGCCAAGCTCCTGTGCACGGTCTGCACACGCTGGCCTAAGGTATGCACAATTGTCATTACAATGATTATTATTGCGGTTATTATGATTGGTTGTATAATTACATGGAGGTGGGCTTGGTTTGGTTTGGTCAGCTGTAGGAGAGAGAGGCTGGGAAGGAGCAGCGCCAGGTGAGTGGATTGGTACAGTTGGGCTAAGTTGACTAATCAAGCTCTCCTTTCACACTGTAGTAGGGGCTGGACAGCGTGGTGGCTGCACAGAGAGAGTGGAGGAGCACCGGAGCAGAAAAAGGCTGAAGAGTTGGTTATTGCGGTGGAGAGCCCGGTGCACCTGAGAGCTGCGCAAGTTTTTGTGTGGCAATAAAAAATGTTAATTGAACTGTGTCTGACTAAACTGTGTTGAGGGAATTTATAGTGGCAGCAGCCTGTGCCACAAACGAATTTGATTGTAAAAAGAAATGTACTTTTTGTAATAATTTTTTGTTTTATTGTATTTTTTGTAGGTGATCGTCATGGACTTCGTGCCGCGTTTGGTGGTGGATGAGGAGCTCCAGGGCCACTTCCGGAACGCCTTCAGCCAGGTTGCTGCACGCATGGGTATGTTTTTTTTAAAAAAGGGGGGGAAAATTGCCTTAATCTGAAGTATGTTGTCTCTGAATATTTCAGTAATTCATGTTTTTTTTTTCTCCTGTAGGTGTCCCGTACATCCATACTGCAGACAACTTCCCCACCTTCCGCAAGGAGCATCTAAAGCTGTGGTGCAGAGACGGCGTAAGTAGAATGCTGTGATATGTTCATGTTTTTGGAGTTGAAATGAGTGTCTTTTGTGTACATTTTATAAATTGATTTTTCATGTTTTGTTTTTGCAGGTCCACTTGAGTGACAAGCACGGGATGCCTGTGCTTGCTGACTTGTTGTGGAATGCCGCCTACACCCAGCTGGCGGTGCCTCCACCAGAGCCCCAGGTGCCTCGCAGGACGTCACCTGGGTCGGCAGCGCCGAGACGCCTTCCACGAGTGGTCGTCAAGGGGGAGATTGTCGCTCCGCGGCAGTCAGACCCCTTCGGCTGGTCACTTGTGGAGGGGCGTGGGAAGGTAATAATTTGATTGAAACTTCATGACAAACAGTAACATTTAGAAACATTTGCGTTATTCATATTTAAATGGTACCTCTTTGTGTAATACAAACATTTGTCATTACAGAGGCGACGCTCCGGGGAGGAGGGGGAGGAGTCGTGCGGCGCGGGCAAAAGTGGGAAGCTTCAGCAGCCGGTCAGTCTATTTGTGTTCTGCTTTAACTTTATCATTGATATTTTTAGTGATCATATGTGTATTATATGTCAAAGCAAGTTGTCGGTAATAGTCTGTCTCCATTATTATTTCACAGGAGCTGGAGGTGCCCTTCCCACTTAACCCGGTGCGGTTCAGCAGCGCCGTGATGGATGCGTTGGAGAGGGCCGCTCCATCCGATCTGTCCAGCCCTGTGTGCACTGCGCCACCTGGCAAGAAGGTAAGTTATATGCAAATGATATGTGTTGGGTGAGGCTTTATAACGAAGTATATCCCTAGTAACACACTGTAAATTAATTTCAAATTTTAAATTTGATGTTAATTAATATTTTCATGTTTTTCTTTTAGAAACCCCGCGTGGACCGTCAGCCCAAGGCAGCCACTTCCAAGAGGAGACAGGCTCCGCAGCAGGTTAGTAATAGTTTAATGCAATATTTGATTATTTGTAATAGATGACATTTTTGAAAAAAATGTGTGGATGGAGTTGGTTAATCATTTTTGGTTTTTCTCCTCTTCTAGGTAAAGGCTGTTGTGGAGACTGCTCCTGTGGAAGTGGTCGTGACGCAGAGGGATGCTCCTGCTGCCTGCGTCACAGGTAAGATTGACCCTAGTTCTAATGCTTGTATCTTCCTGATTAGCCTTAACAGTCATTTATTGATGGAGTTTGAAAACGTGTTTGTTAACCATGTCACATGTGTCCTCAGAGTCATCGCTCCCCAGCCCCGTGGACGTGGTCGTGACGCAGAGGGATGCTCCTGCTGCCTGCGTCACAGGTAAGATTAACCTTAGTTCCTGATTAGCCTTAACAGTCATTTATTGATGGAGTTTGAAAACGTGTTTGTTAACCATGTCACATGTGTCCTCAGAGTCATCGCCCCCCAGCCCGATGGAGGAAGACTTCCCTAGATGCGTCAAAGGTAGGACAGATTTTGATTCTTCCTGTTCAGGTTCAGTGTGTTCGGACACTGATGTTACTGCTGACCACGAGGACTGTACATCTGCTAAGGTTAAATGGGTTAGGGGAAGTTTCCATCAGGGCAATCGTAGATTTAAATACCCAGGGGTTCAGTGTATGCCCATAGCTTTAGCAAGCTTGGCTCAACACACAGTCAACAGTGTTTTCTCGTGGCGGCGTCGCGATTTGGATCATGTTCTCCATCTAGGCGATGACTTGTACGCGTTTTTGCGTGAGGACAGGAGGATCAGTGGTACTTTCGAGGTCTTGTCTGTTCCTGAATTGCCAGGACAACATGTTTTTGACGGGCAGCAGTTTACCTTCGATTATGGTAGTGACTATGTAAGTGGTGTGGTCGATGTAGTTGATGGAGAACTTGTTGAGGCTGGTTTTCACACCTCTCTCCTAAACGGATTGGAGAGGATGCTTGGCAAATATAGCACATGTTTGATGACCCTGGGTGGTACTACATGCGCCGTTATTAGTCAGAATGGTAGATATGCTGTTGTTGATTCACACGCACGCAACGCTGCTGGAATGGTAGGTCTTTATGGTCGAAGTATAGTTGCGTATTTTAGTTGTGTTAGAGACCTGCATGAGTATGTATGCAATTTGGCTGCATCACTCAATGCATATCACGCAGGTTTTGAGATAGCCGGTGTGTGTGTCTTTCACATAGTGTTTGATGATGCTCCTGCTGGTGATGCAGATGTTGTAGTTGTTGGTGGTGATGCTCCTGCTGGTGATGCAGATGTTGTGGTTTGTGGTGATGCTACTGCAGATGAGGTCGTGTCTGTGATAGTTGATGCTCCTGCTGATGATGCAGATGTTGTGGTTGTTAGTGGTGATGCTACTGCAGATGAGGTCGTGTCCGTGATTGTTAGTGGTGATGCTCCTGCTGATGATGCAGATGTTGTGATTGTTAGTGGTGATGCTACTGCAGCTGATTCAGATGTTGTGGTTGTTAGTGGTGATGCTACAGCAGCTGATTCAGATGTTGTGTTTGTTAGTGATGAGACGTGTAAACAGCTGCAGTTTGATCCCCTCAGTAAGGAGGTTGCCCAGTCGGTTTGTAAACGGGTAAATGTAGAGTTTGAGAAGGTTGATGAGGTAGTGTCTGTAGGAGTTGGTTTGTTAGGGTCTCCTTGTAAGAAGGAGAACATAGTGGCTGATGGGAACTGTTTCTTTAGGGCAGTGTCTCTAGCTGTGAGTGGAACACAGAAGAGTCATAGGAAGATTAGACTCGCTGTTGTTAAGCATCTAGAGAAGAATGCATCACAATATAATGACATTTTGAGAAGTGAGTATTCTTCAGTGGCAGATTATATCAGGGAGTCAAAGATGAGCTATGTTGGCAGCTGGGCAACAGAGGTGGAAATTCAGGCAGCCGCAGATTGTTTAGGAGTTGATATCTTTACATTTTGTGATGGTAGATGGCTTGAATATAGCTGTAAGTTTAATGGTTTGTCTAGACAGGGGATTTATTTGGAAAATTGTAATGGTAACCATTATGAAACGGTTGTTTGTGTTTATGAGCCTCAACTGCAGAGGTGTTATGGTTTGTGTAATGTGAGTAGTTCGGATTGGAAAGTTTATGATATGAGACGTCGTAGTGTAGAGGGTTGTTCACTGGAAAGTCCAGCGTGTAAGAGAGTGAAAACTGTTGATTGTGCAGGTGTGAATAGTAATAGTTGTCTTTCCAAGTTTTTGAAAAATAAGAGGAAATCACAAATGAAAATGAAATATCAGGATAGTGTGCTGAATAGGGAGAAGAAAATGGAAATGCGCAATAAGAAATATCGTCAGGATGTGTTGCTGAGGGAGAAAGAAAAAGGGGAAAGTATTGGGAAGTATAGGGATAATTTGTTGCATCGAGAGACAGTTAAAGCAAAGAGTGTTGGAAAGTATAGGAATAATTTGTTGCATCGAGAGACAGTTAAAGCAAAGAGTGTCGGGAAGTATAGGGACAATGTTTTGCATAGAGAGAGAGTTAAAGCAGAGAGTGTTGGGAAGTATGGGGACAATGTTTTGCATAGAGAGAGAGTTAAAGCAAACAGTGTTGGGAAGTATAGGGGAAATGTGTTGCATCAGGAGCGCGTTAAAGCAAAAAGTATTGGAAAGTATAGGGAAAATGTGTTGCATAGGCAGAGAGTGAAGGAAATTAGTCGAAGAAAGTATCATGGGAACCCGGAGCATAGAATTCGTGTTGCAGCAGGTAACAAGTTGAAGATGGTAGACATAAAAGACAAGCAGAAGCAGTTTGATTTTGTCATGGACCAGTTTTTGGATAAGGTTAAAGACGGTCCAGATTTTGTGTGCTCTGTTTGCCATAGATTGTTGTTTAGACGGCAGGTTTTAAATTGTAGAATAGAGAATTACAGTAAGAATAAGGCATTAGCTTCATTAGCAGATAAGTGTATTTGTGAGGACTATTTACACAAGTGTAGTAAGGACTGTGTAGTGCCGTGTCAGTTGTTAGATTCAGCTAGAGGTCAGTTGTGGATTTGCCATACGTGTAATTCTAAGCTTAATAATGGTGTACTGCCACCTGAGAGTTCAGTTAATAACTTGAAACTTGATCCTGTTCCACCGGAGTTGGCTTGTTTGAATAGCTTAGAGCAGCATTTAATAGCTTTGCATATACCGTTTATGAAGATGTTGGCTCTACCTAAGGGAGGTCAGAATGGAGTGCATGGACCGGTGACATGTGTTCCAGCCAACATAGTGCAGACGAGTAATTTGTTGCCGCGTTCCAATATGGAGGGGTCTTTGTTGCTTGTAAAGTTAAAGCGCAAGTTGACATATAAAGGGCATTACGAGTATCAGTTTGTGGATACTATGCGCGTTAGGAAGGCTTTGCAATATTTAAAAGAAACAAATGTGTATTATAAAGACGTTGAATTTAATGAAGAGTGGCTAAATGAGTTTCTTAGGGAAGAAGATGATGCAGTTGTCGAACCGGAGGTTAGCGGTAATGTAGAAAGTGGGGAAGCTGAGGATGTTGAAGATGAGCTTTTGCACGATAGGCAGCAGCATTGTATGTTTCAGGACACGTGTTTTATGCCTGTTGATATAGGTCAGGAAACGTTAGATCAGTATTATGAGGGTGTATTGAATCTTGCGCCTGCAGAAGGTAACAATCCTGTTAAGTTACTTTCTGATCAGGAAAATGAGGCCAAATGTTTCCCAGTGTTGTTTCCTCAGGGTTGTAAAACGTATCACGATAGTAGGACCAGTCCTTTGACGTTGTCGCGGTATTTGAATAACAGGATTTTGCATGCTGACGGTAGGTTTTCTAAAAATGTAGAATATATATTTTTCGGTCAGTATATGTCTGAGGTTCAGCAGGTTGTATCGAATGTGTCGATAGCTCTGCGTAAAGGTAAAGGTCGTCCTTCTAAGAAGGTAGGTGATAAGAGTGTAAAGGATTTAATTAACGATGAAGAGTCTATGAAGAAGTTGTTGGAGTTCGATGACGGGTATCGTTTTCTTAAGCCGATCCGAGGTACCCCGGCTTTTTGGCAAGAAGCCCAGCGTGGGCTTGTGGCTTCAGTCCGTCAGCTAGGTCTGCCTACTTGGTTTTGTTCATTCTCTTCTGCAGATTTGCGATGGACAAATTTACTTAATAGCATTTTGAAACAGGAAGGTAGGTCTCAGACTGCTGAAGATTTAGAGTGGGCAGACAAGTGCGAGTTACTGCGTCGTAATCCGGTCACTGCAGCGAGAATGTTTGATTATCGCTGGCATGTTTTTTTGAGGGAGGTCCTTATGTCCCCCTCAAATCCAATAGGCAAAATTATCGATTTCTTTTATAGGGTGGAATTCCAGCAGCGCGGTTCACCACATGTACATTGCTTGTTTTGGATCGAAAATGCACCAAAAATTGACGAAAACACAGACGAAGAGGTCGTGGAATTTATTGATAAATATGTAACATGCGAGTTACCGTCACAAGATGAGACATTATTGGACACTGTCACATCTGTACAACAACATTCAAAACGACATTCCAAAACTTGTAAAAAGAATAACACGGCTTGTCGTTTTAATTTTCCAAAAGTGCCATCCACGCGTACATTTATTTCTCGTAGCCCATCAGGGGAAGAAGCCAAAAACAAATGTAAATGCGAGGAATCTGAAGCATGTACATGTGGTAAACGGGATATGAAAAAACCCGATCTGATGAGACGAGACCATGCAGAAGACATAGTGGGCAATATCAAGGCGGCTGTGTTAAAGGAGGAAAATAGTAATCTCACTGTTGAGGAATTGTTGCTGCGTTTGCGGATTAGTCCGGTTACTTTTGAGGCTGCGTATAAGCGTATAGCGAAAAAGACTAGTGTAGTGTTGAAAAGGCAGGTTAATGAGGTGTGGATTAACCAGTATAGTAAGCCGCTATTGAAATGTTGGAACGCCAATTTGGACGTCCAATTTGTTGTTGACGCGTACGCTTGCATTGTTTATATTATTTCTTACATCTCGAAGGCAGAGAGAGACATGGGATTGTTGCTAGGCAATGCCCAAAGAGAAGCGTCAAAGGACGGGAACGTTAGTGCGAAAGAGGCATTGAAAAGTTTAGGTAGTGTGTATCTACATAATAGAGATGTGTGTGCTCAGGAAGCAGTGTATAGGTTAAGTAATATGCACTTGAAAGAATTTTCTAGGAAGGTTGTGTTTATACCCACAGGGAATAATATAGTTAAAATGAGTTTACCAATAAATATATTGAGGCAAAAGGCAGAGTCTTCAGATTGTAATGCAGATGACATCTGGATGACTAGCATAGTTGATCGTTACAAGAATAGGCCTAACGATAGCACATTTAAGGACATGTGTATAGCGACATTTGCGTCGGAGTATCGCGTAGTAACTAAAAATGAAAAGTGCAAGGATCGGATTCAATTAAAGAATGATTGCGGATTTGTCGTGAAAAGAACTAAAACTAAACCTGCAGTAATTCGATATGCGCGCTTTTCTGAGACTAAAACGCCAGAATTATTTTATCAAAGTATCCTGCAGTTGTTTTTGCCGTATCGTTTAGATGAGCAGCTAAAGCCTCGTAATTTTGAAACGTATGCACAGTTTTATAGTGATGCTCATGTTAGATTTAGTGATGGGTCGATGCATTCGGTGAAGGAAGTCGTAGATTTGAATAGGAGTAAATTTGAGATTAATGCCGACGAGTTGGATGAGATTCAGGAAATGATAGGTTTAGACGGTGTAGCAGAAGATGCCTGGGGTGAATTGTGTCCAGAGCAGGAGGTGGAGCGTTTAGAGTGTCAGCAGGAACGGGAAGAGAAAAAGAGAGAGCAGGTAGCAGATGATGAAGATGTTGTGAATATTCCAGACTTAGCTGTGAGTAGGGAGCAGGTAGTGCATTTAGAAAAGAGGAGTAACATTATGTGTAGGACTGATGGCTTGGCTCTCATTAGGTCTTTAAATGAGACTCAGCTGTCTGTTTTTTATCAGGTTAGGCAGTGGTGCTTAGATAGGGTTAGAGGCAAGAATCCAGAACCGTTTCATGTTTTTGTTACAGGTGGTGCAGGGACGGGAAAGAGCCATTTAATTAAAGCCATTCAGTATGAGGCTATGAGGTTGTTGTCAACAGTCTGTCGTAATCCTGACAATATTTGTGTGTTGTTAACGGCTCCTACAGGGATTGCTGCGTACAATTTGCACGGAACAACCATTCACAGCACATTTAGCATTGGCAAAGATGTTCGCCTTCCCTACGTACCTTTGGGTGAGGAAAAGGTGAACTCTTTGCGTGCTAAATATTGTGATCTTCAAATTGTGATTATTGATGAAATATCAATGGTTGACCACAGACTGTTGACATACATTCATAGTAGGTTAAGACAAATTAAACAAACAGGTGATCTTGCTCCGTTTGGGAATGTGTGCGTCATTGCGGTTGGAGATTTTTTCCAGTTGGCTCCGGTTAGAGGGAAGCCTCTTTATGAAGAGGAACTCGGAGTCAACTTTTGGTCTAGCCTTTTTAAGGTGGTGGAATTGACAGAAATAGTTAGGCAAAAAGATGGTGAGTTTGCGGCGTTGTTAAACCGAGTTAGATCTCGTTCGAAAGGGACCGCGATGTTGAATAGCGACATCGAAATATTAAAACGTTGTGAAACCGGTGAAGTCAGCTCAGCTTTACACATTTTTCCGACGAATAGACAGGTAAATGAGCACAACGATGAGGAATTATTGAAGACATGTCCTGAACATGATGAAATAGAGGCTCAGGACTTTGTCAATGATAAAAAAACGGGTAAATTGGTGTTGAAAAGTGGCCATCATACAAAAACATATAACACGTGTTTAGCTGAAGTGTTGTCGTTGGGTAAGGGTGCACGTGTTATGTTGTGTAAAAATGTGGATGTTTTAGATGGTCTTGTTAATGGTGTGTGTGGTTTTGTAACAGACATTGTCTATTTAGAAAAAAAAAAGTTTCCTCACAGAGTTTATGTGAAATTTGATGACGACAATGTTGGTGCTCAGAGGAGGAAACAGTGTGTGAGCCCGTTATTTGAAACGGGCTCCATAGGCATTGAAGCAGAGGAAGAAAGGGTGACTAAGAAAGGTGGCTTGCGTCGTCAGTTTCCACTTAAACTTGCGTGGGCTTGTACTGTACATAAGGTACAGGGTATAACCGTAGATAGTGCTGTGGTGTGTCTGAAGAAAGTGTTTTCTGCAGGTCAGGCGTATGTGGCCTTGAGTCGTGTTAGAAATTTGTCAGGGTTGGTGATTCAAGATTTTGATGAAAAGGTCATTTATTGTAAAGATAATATAAAGGATGCAATTCAGGGTATGCCCCAATATTTGATAGAAAATAACATTAGGCACAAATTGGATACAAATACATTCAACGTTTTTTTGATGAACGTACAAAATTTAACTAAACATGTATCAGATTTGGCTTCATGTACACAGCATTTGCAGCTTAACTGTATTGCTGTGACAGAAACATGGCTACCTGCTGCATCCACAGAAGCGGTAAACATCGAGGGCTTCACTTTTCACAGTAGTCCTCGAAGTGTATCGTATAACAGTGACCATCCAACACTGATTGCACTGCAAGGACAACAACATGGTGGTGTTGGCTTGTACAGTGCAGACAATTTGGCCTCTAACATTATCGAAATGCCACCATTGAATTTAGAATGTATTGTTCATAATTGGCTAGAATATAATCTATTAGTAGCAGTTATTTATCGGCCACCGTCATATCCCATGTCTCTGTTTAAAGAACATTTAGGTAAATTACTTGATTGGCTACATCCTAAAAGTAACAATATTGTAGTCATGGGAGATTTTAATGACGATCTCTTGAAATCATCAAGTGTCTGCAAATTTCTAACAGACAAAGGGTTTGGCCAGTTAGTAACGCAGGCGACAACAGAACAAGGGACCTTGATAGATCATGTTTATGTTAAAATATCAGATTATGAAGTTGAGTGTGAGGTTGTGCCTGCGTATTTTAGTGATCATGAAGCAATTGTTTGCTGTTTTAAATGTAGAAATGTGTAAATGGGTTGTGGTGTTTAGGTAATTGTTTCTGGTATCGGGTAGAATGGATTGCGCGTTAGTTGATCATTGAGATTGAATCAATTTTACAATCATGAGGCAGTTGTTGATTCTAATAATGTATTGTGTTTGAAGTAGACATAGGTGAGTAATCATGTTGTGGATGTAAGGTATATGGTTAGCTGTAAGTGCAAATTAAATGGCTTTGTCTTATTATAGTTGTACATGTTAGTCTTGTGGTCAGCTGTATGTTCTGTAATGCTTTAATGCATACAACATGGGTCTAAAAGTGATTTTTATTTTGATGAATAATTAAAATCATGAATTATATATTATATATTTTTTTAAATGTAATCAAGAAAACACAACTGTATTGTATAATATGAAATGACAATTTTCTTACCCATGGTGTGCATTAGAGGATGTTTGCATGGCTTTATTTATGTTGTATGTGATGTTTTGTTATGTATGTTGTAATTTAAAAAATAGGATTTCTTTTTCCTACATTACAACAGCATTGTATTGATACATATTTGGCCCATTGAACCACTTATTCAAAACTACATTAGTTGCATAGTTTTCCACATTTGGTGAACAAATAAATTGTAGTTGTCATTTTGACATATAATAAAATGCTGTTGCTAATGTAGGTTTTGCTTTACCTACCTACCTACCTACTATGTTTAGCCAAAAAGCAAAAGGCACTGGTAATGGCTACTCCTGGTTTATACTGGGATGGGGTTCGATTCCCTGCGGTGCCCTGCTAATTGGTTTCGTATCGACATGAAAGGTCATATTGTTTTCATTCAGTTCATTGTCTCCAAAAACTGTCATTAACTTTCATAACACTTGAAAGACCTTGTCAAAACTCTGTCTCCTGTAGTTGTGCTTTCTCCTCTGTCTCCTCTCTTGTCCTGTCACTTTCTGCAGAAGGAGTGGAGAGGGGTGAGACCAGCTGTCATCAATTATCAATAGTTCTGTACACCTCATCACACGATCGTAGACTCTGTTGATACAGTCAGTCATGCCTTCCATCTCTTGTTGACTATTTTATTGTTCTGTCAGTAATGCACTTTTCTGAAGACCTGCTTCTCTGTGTGTGCAGTTTGCCTCCGCCTGACTCCAGCCTGGTTGGTCCAGCCCCAGTTTCAGCCCTGAGCTCAGGCTTTTGGCCCAGCCCTCGTCCCAGTCTCCCAGTTACCTTCCTGCAATAAAACTATTTTAAAACCAGTTACTACCTCCTGTGTCAGTTTTTTTTTTTGCACTAGGGTTAACACTTCTTGTGTCCAGTAGGTGGCGCTGCGAGTAAGAGAAAAAAAACTCCCTGGCCGGAGTTCATTAAAGCAAGCAAAACGGCCGATGGTTAACAATGGTATTAATAAAAAATGGCGCACATGAGTTGTTGTTGCCAGCAGGTGGTGCTATGAGTATACCTTAATGATCATACATACACATAAGTCGGTCATAAATACAAGGTGTGGAAATGGCGAAAAATGGCACCAAAATTGAAAATTCAAATAAAATTGGCCGACTTCCTGTTGGAGTGAGGGTATGGGTCCAAGAGACTTTTCGGTGCGTCTTTACACGATACATGGGTTTACCGAATTTCGTTTGTCTACGTCAATCTGAGTCGAGGGGCTCCATTTTTTAAATGTTCTAGGGGGCGCTATTGAGCAGTTTTGCCTAGTGGGGATATGGGTCCAAGAGACTTTTTGGTGCGTCTTTACACGATACATGGGTTTACCGAATTTCGTTCGTGTACGACAATCTGGAGGGAGGGGTCAATTTACTTTATCTTCTACGGGGTGCAGTACCCCCATTTGGCCAGCAGTTACTGTTAAATGGCGAAAATGCAAAATTCCTCACATCGCCACGCCCAAACCGAATCCCTAATCAGAAAGTTTTTGATAACTTTTCATCTCCAATGTCTCAAGATGTTTCTGAGTGAATTTGAAGTCGGTCAGATTAAATCTCTAGGAGGAGTTCGTTCAAATACGATGCGTGGAAAACACCAAAATGGCACGAAATTGGCACGTTTGATTCATAATGGCCGACTACCTGTTGGAGTGAGGGTATGGGTCCAAGAGACATTTTAGTCCGTCTTTACACGATACATATGTGTACCGATTTTCGTTTGTCTATGTCAATCTGAGTTGAGGGGCTCAATTTTTTTTTGATTTTCTAGGGTGCGCTATTGTATCCAGTAGGTGGCGCTATGGAGCTAACACAGTATTGATGCATATACGTGTTCAGGGCGGGACCTTCTACATGCGTGATTAATTTGGTGTAGATCGGATGATGTCTGTAGGAGTTATAAGGACTTCCTGCTTTTTGGCGAAGGATCGAATGGCGAAGGGAATTGTCGGCGCCGCCACCCCCAAACCGAATCCCTAATCAGAAAGGTTTTGATAACTTTTCATCTCCAATGTCTCAAGATGTTTCTGAGTGAATTTGAAGTCGGTCGTAAAAAATCCCTAGGACAAGTTTGTTAAAGTACGGGGCGTGGAAATCGCCAAAATCGCACATATTTTTCAAAATGGCCGACTTCCTGTTGGAGTGACGTCATGGGCGCCTTAGACTTTTTTGTGCATCTGGACATGATACATATATATACCAAATTTCGTTGAAGTACGTAAATCTTTCACATTTTTATATTCGTTAGGGGGCGCTATTGAGCCATTTTCCTAGTGGGGATATCCGTCCAAGAGACTTTTTTGTGTGTCTTTAGATGATACATATGTGTGCCGAATTTCGTTTGTCTACGTCACTCTGGAGGGAGGGGATCAATTTTTTAAATATTCTAGGGGGCGCTATTGAGCCATTTTGCCTAGTGGAGATAAGGGTCCAAGAGACTTTTTTGTGCGTCTTTACACAATACATATGTGTACCGAATTTGGTTTGTCTACTTCACTCTGGAGGGAGGGGCTCAATTTCCTTAATCTTCTACGGGGTGCAGTACCCCCATTTGGCCAGCAGTTCCTGTTAAATGACGAAAAGGCAAAATTCCTCACATCGCCACGTAGCAACCGAATCCCTAATCAGAAAGTTTTTGATAACTTTTCATCTCCAATGTCTCAAGATGGTTCTGAGTGAATTTGAAGTCGGTCAGATTAAATCTCTAGGAGGAGTTCGTTCAAATACGATGCGTGGAAAACGCCAAAATGGCACGAAATTGGCACGTTTGATTCAAAATGGCCGACTTCCTGTTGGAGTGAGGGTATGGGTCCAAGAGACATTTTAGTGCGTCTTTACACGATACATATGTGTACCGATTTTCGTTTGTCTATGTCAATCTGTGTCGAGGGGCTCAATTTTTTAATTTTCTAGGGGGCGCTATTGAGCCATTTTGCCTAGTGGCGATATGGGTCCAAGAGACTTTTTCGTGCGACTTTACACCATACATATGTGTACCGAATATGGTTTGTCTACGACAATCTGAGTCGAGGGGCTCAATTTTTTTAATTTTCTAGGGGGCGCTAGTGAGACATTTTTTCCGGCCCATTTTCGCGATCCTTAAAATATCAAATTTTTCGCCGGGTCGGACATGATTGCAAGTTTTGGTGAGTTTTGGGGCACGTTTAGGCTGTCAAAAAGGCGTTCGTTTAGGCAGAACTATAATAATAATAATAATTATTATTATGACCGGGCCCAAGCTCCCTCGCCACGCCACTAATGAGCGAGACTTGGCGCGACGCATCTTCCAGGGCAAATGGAAACAAACAGCGCCAATATTGCAAATTCGATTCAACATGGCCGACTTCCTGTTGGAGTGAGGGTATGGGTCCAAGAGACTATTTTGTGCGTCTTTAGACGATACATATGTGTGCCGAATTTCGTTTGTCTACGTCACTCTGGAGGGAAGGGCTCAATTTCCTTAATCTTCTACGGGGTGCAGTACCCCCATTTGGCCAGCGGTTCCTGTTAAATGGCGAAACGGAAAAATTCCTCACATCGCCACGAAGCAACCAAACCAGTAATCAAAAAGATTTTGATAACTTTTCATCTCCAATGTCTGAAGATGTTTCTGAGTGAATTTGAAGTCGGTCAGATTAAATCTCTAGGAGTTCGTTCGTTCAAATATGAGGCGTGGAAATCGCCCAAATCGCACATATTTTTCAAAATGGCCGACTTCCTGTTGGGGTGAGGCTATGGGTCCAAGAGACTTTTTTGTGCGTCTTTACATGATACATATGTGTACCGAATTTCGTTTATCTATGTCAATCTGAGTTGAGGGGCTCAATTTTTTTTTGATTTTCTAGGGTGCGCTATTGTATCCAGTAGTTGGCGCTATGGAGCTAACACAGTATTGATACATATACGTGTTCAGGGTGGGACCTTCTACATGCGTGATTAATTTGGTGTAGATCGGACGATGTCTGTAGGAGTTATAAGGACTTCCTGCTTTTTGGCGAAGGATCAAATGGCGAAGGAAATTGTCGGCGCCGCCACGCCCAAACCGAATCCCTAATCAGATAGGTTTTGATAACTTTTCATCTCCAATGTCTCAAGATGTTTCTGAGTGAATTTGAAGTCGGTCGGATAAAATCCCTAGGACAAGTTCGTTAACGTACGGGGCGTGGAAATCGCTAAAATCGCACATATTTTTCAAAATGGCCGACTTCCTGTTGGAGTGACGTCATGGGCGCCCCATACTTTTTTGTTCGTCTGGACATGATACATATATATACCAAATTTCGTTCATGTACGTAAATCTTTCACATTTTTATATTCGTTAGGGGGCGCTATTGAGCCATTTTGCGACGGCCATTTTGGCGAACCATAAAATATCAAATTTACCGCCGGGTCCGATGTGCGTGCAAATTTTCGTGAGATTTGGGGCACGTTTAGGCTGTCAAGATGGCGTTTGTTTTTTCAGCACGATAAGCAGTACCCCCATTCGGCCAGCAGTTCCTGTTAAATTGCGAAAGGCAAAATTCCTCACATCACCACGAAGCAACCGAATCCCTAATCAGAAAGCTTTTGATAACTTTTCATCTCCAATGTCTCAAGATGTTTCTGAGTGAATTTGAAGTCGGTCGGATAAAATCCCTAGGACAAGTTCGTTAAAATACGACGCGTGGAAAACACCAAAATGGCACGAAATTGGCACGTTTAATTCAAAATGGCCGACTTCCCGTTGGAGTGAGGGTATGGGTCCAAGAGACATTTTAGTCCGTCTTTACACGATACATATGTGTACCGATTTTCGTTTGTCTATGTCAATCTGTGTCGAGGGGCTCAATGTTTTAATTTTCTAGGGGGCGCTATTGAGCCATTTTGCCTAGTGAGGATATGGGTTCAAGAGACTTTTTAGTGCGTCTTTACACGTTACATATGTGTACCGAATTTCGTTCGTGTACGTCAATCTGAGTCGAGGGGCTCGATTTTTTTAATTTTCTAGGGGGCGCTAGTGAGCAATTTTTTCTCGCCCATTTTCGCGATCCTTAAAATATCAAATTTTTCGCCGGGTCGGACATGATTGCAAGTTTTGGTGAGTTTTGGGGCACGTTTAGGCTGTCAAAAAAGCGTTTGTTTTCTATAATAATAATCTCTACGATTACAATAGGGCCTTCGCACTGTAGTGCTTGGGCCCTAATAATAATAATAATAATAATAATTAAAGCTGCGAGCAGCGATGACCGGGCCCAAGCTCCCTCGCCACGCCACTAATGAGCGAGACTTGGCGCGACGCATCTTCCAGGGCAAATGGAAACAAACAGCGCCAATATTGCAAATTCGATTCAAAATGGCCGACTTCCTGTTGGAGTGAGGGTATGGGTCCAAGAGACTTTTTTGTGCATCTTTAGACGATACATATGTGTGCCGAATTTCGTTTGTCTACGTCACCCTGAATCGAGGGTTTCGATTTTTTCTATATTCTAGGTGGCGCTATTGAGCCATTTTGCCTATTGGGGATATGCGTCCAAGAGACTTTTTTGTGTGTCTTTAGATGATACATATGTGTGCCAAATTTCGTTTGTCTACGTCAATCTGGAGGGAGGGGATCAATTTTTTAAATATTCTAGGGGGGGCTATTGAGCCATTTTGCCTAGTGGAGACATGGGTCCAAGAGACTTTTTAGTGCGTCTTTACACGATAAATATGTGTGCCGAATTTCGTTTGTCTACGTCACTCTGGAGGGAGGGGCTCAATTTCCTTAATCTTCTACGGGGTGCAGTACCCCCATTTGGCCAGCAGTTCCTGTTAAATGGCGAAAAGGCAAAATTCCTCACATCGCCACGCCCAAACCGAATCCCTAATCAAAAAGTTTTTGCTAACTTTTCATCTCCAATGTCTCAAGATGTTTCTGAGTGAATTTGAAGTCGGTCGGATAAAATCCCTAGGACAAGTTCGTTAAAATACGACGCGTGGAAAACACCAAAATGGCACGAAATTGGCACGTTTGATTCAAAATGGCCGACTTCCTGTTGGAGTGAGGGTATGGGTCCAAGAGACATTTTAGTGCGTCTTTACACGATACATATGTGTACCGATTTTCGTTTGTCTATGTCAATCTGTGTCGAGGGGCTCAATTTTTTAATTTTCTAGGGGGCGCTATTGAGCCATTTTGCCTAGTGGCGATATGGGTCCAAGAGACTTTTTCGTGCGACTTTACACCATACATATGTGTACCGAATATGGTTTGTCTACGACAATCTGAGTCGAGGGGCTCAATTTTTTTAATTTTCTAGGGGGCGCTAGTGAGACATTTTTTCCGGCCCATTTTCGCGATCCTTAAAATATCAAATTTTTCGCCGGGTCGGACATGATTGCAAGTTTTGGTGAGTTTTGGGGCACGTTTAGGCTGTCAAAAAGGCGTTCGTTTAGGCAGAACTATAATAATAATAATAATAATAATCTCTACGATTACAATAGGGCCTTCGCACTGGAGTGCTTGGGCCCTAATTAAAGCTGCGAGCAGCGATGACCGGGCCCAAGCTCCCTCGCCACGCCACTAATGAGCGAGACTTGGCGCGACGCATCTTCCAGGGCAAATGGAAACAAACAGCGCCAATATCGCAAATTCGATTCAAAATGGCCGACTTCCTGTTGGAGTGAGGGTATGGGTCCAAGAGACTATTTTGTGCGTCTTTAGACGATACATATGTGTGCAGAATTTCGTTTGTCTACGTCACTCTGGAGGGAAGGCTCAATTTCCTTAATCTTCTACGGGGTGCAGTACCCCCATTTGGCCAGCGGTTCCTGTTAAATGGCGAAACGGCAAAATTCCTCACATCGCCACGAAGCAACCAAACCAGTAATCAAAAAGATTTTGATAACTTTTCATCTCCAATGTCTGAAGATGTTTGTGAGTGAATTTGAAGTCGGTCAGATTAAATCTCTAGGAGGAGTTCGTTCAAATACGAGGCGTGGAAATCGCCCAAATCGCACATATTTGTCAAAATGGCCGACTTCCTGTTGGGGTGAGGCTAAGGGTCCAAGAGACTTTTTTGTGCGTCTTTACATGATACATATGTGTA
Organism: Scomber scombrus; assembly: GCF_963691925.1. Lineage (NCBI taxonomy): Eukaryota > Metazoa > Chordata > Actinopteri > Scombriformes > Scombridae > Scomber > Scomber scombrus. Next base: position 2,489,483 of record NC_084991.1, read on the forward strand.
CCGAATTTCGTTTATCTATGTCAATCTGAGTTGAGGGGCTCAATTTTTTTTGGATTTTCTAGGGTGCGCTATTGTATCCAGTAGGTGGCGCTATGGAGCTAACACAGTATTGATACATATACGTGTTCAGGGCGGGACCTTCTACATGCGTGATTAATTTGGTGTAGATCGGACAATGTCTGTAGGAGTTATAAGAACTTCCTGCTTTTTGGCGAAGGATCAAATGGCGAAGGAAATTGTCGGCGCCGCCACGCCCAAACCGAATCCCTAATCAGAAAGGTTTTGATAACTTTTCATTTCCAATGTCTCAAGATGTTTCTGAGTGAATTTGAAGTCGGTCGGATAAAATCCCTAGGACAAGTTCGTTAAAGTCCGGGGCGTGGAAATCGCCAAAATCGCACATATTTTTCAAAATGGCCGACTTCCTGTTGGAGTGACGTCATGGGCGCCCCATACTTTTTTGTGCGTCTGGACATAATACATATATATACCAAATTTCGTTGAAGTACGTAAATCTTTCACATTTTTATATTCGTTAGGGGGCGCTATTGAGCCATTTTCCTAGTGGGGATGTGGGTCCAAGAGACTTTTTAGTGCGTCTTTACACGATACATATGTGTACCGAATTTCGTTTGTCTATGTCAATCTGTGTCGAGAGGCTCGATTTTTTAAATTTTCTAGGGGGCGCTATTGAGCCATTTTGCCTAGTGAGGATATGGGTCCAAGAGACTTTTTGGTGCGTCTTTACACGATACATATGTGTACCGAATTTCGTTTGTCTACGTCACTCTGGAGGGACGGGCTCAATTTCCTTAATCTTCTACGGGGTGCAGTACCCCCATTTGGCCAGCAGTTACTGTTAAATGGCGAAAAGGCAAAATTCCTCACATCGCCACGAAGCAACCGAATCCCTAATCAGAAAACTTTTGATAACTTTTCATCTCCAATGTCTCAAGATGTTTCTGAGTGAATTTGAAGTCGGTCAGATTAAATCTCTAGGAGGAGTTCGTTCAAATACGATGCGTGGAAAACACCAAAATGGCACGAAATTGGCACGTTTGATTCAAAATGGCCGACTTCCTGTTGGAGTTAGGGTATGGGTCCAAGAGACATTTTAGTCCGTCTTTACACGATACATATGTGGACCGATTTTCGTTTGTCTATGTCAATCTGTGTCGAGGGGCTGGATTTTTTAATTTTCTAGGGGGCGCTATTGAGCCATTTTTCCTAGTGAGGATATGGGTCCAAGAGACTTTTTAGTGCGTCTTTACACGATACATATGTGTACCGAATTTCGTTCGTGTACGTCAATCTGAGTCGAGGGGCTCGCTTTTTTAAATTTTCTAGGGGGCGCTAGAGAGCCATTTTGCGTCGCCCATTTCGGCGATCCTTAAAATATCAAATTTTTCGCCGGGTCGGACATGATTGCAAATTTTTGTGAGTTTTGGGGCACGTTTAGGCTGTCAAAAAGGCGTTCGTTAAGGCAGACGAATAATAATAATAAGAATCTCTACAGATACAATAGGGCCTTCGCACTGTAGTGCTTGGGCCCTAATAATCACTACGATTACAATAGGGCCTTCGCACTGGAGTGCTTGGGCCCTAATAATAATAATGATAATAATAATGATAATTAAAGCTGCGAGCAGCGATGACCGGGCCCAAGCTCCCTCGCCACGCCACTAATGAGCGAGACTTGGCGCGACGCATCTTCCAGGGCAAATGGAAACAAACAGCGCCAATATTGCAAATTCGATTCAAAATGGCCGACTTCCTGTTGGAGTGAGGGTATGGGTCCAAGAGACTTTTTTGTGCATCTTTAGACGATACATATGTGTGCCGAATTTCGTTTGTCTACGTCACCCTGAATCGAGGGTTTCGATTTTTTCTATATTCTAGGTGGCGCTATTGAGCCATTTTGCCTATTGGGGATATGGGTCCAAGAGACTTTTTAGTGCGTCTTTACACGATACATATGTGTACCGAATTTCGTTTGTCTACGTCAATCTGGAGGGAGGGGATCAATTTTTTTAATAATCTAGGGGGCGCTATTGAGCCATTTTGCCTAGTGGGGATATGGGTCCGAGAGACTTTTTAGTGCGTCTTTACACGATACATATGTGTACCGAATTTCGTTCGTGTACGTCAATCTGAGTCGAGGGGCTCGATTTTTTTAATTTTCTAGGGGGCGCTAGTGAGCAATTTTGCCTAGTGGGGATATGGGTCCAAGAGACTTTTTTGTGCGCCTTTAGACGATACATATGTGTGCCGAATTTCGTTTGTCTACGTCACTCTGGAGGGAGGGGCTCAATTTCCTTAATCTTCTACGGGTGCAGTACCCCCATTTGGCCAGCAGTTACTGTTAAATGGCGAAAAGGCAAAATTCCTCACATCGCCACGCCCAAACCGAATCCCTAATCAGAAAGTTTTTGATAACTTTTCATCTCCAATGTCTCAAGATGTTTCTGAGTGAATTTGAAGTTGGTCAGATTAAATCTCTAGGAGGAGTTCGTTCAAATACGATGCGTGGAAAACACCAAAATGGCACCAAATTGGCAAGTTTGATTCAAAATGGCCGACTTCCTGTTGGAGTGAGGGTATGGGTCCAAGAGACATTTTAGTGCGTCTTTACACAATACATATGTGTACCGATTTTCGTTTGTCTATGTCAATCTGTGTCGAGGGGCTCAATTTTTTAATTTTCTAGGGGGCGCTATTGAGCCATTTTTCCTAGTGAGGATATGGGTCCAAGAGACTTTTTAGTGCGTCTTTGCACGTTACATATGTGTACCGAATTTCGTTCGCGTACGTCAATCTGAGTCGAGGGGCTCGCTTTTTTTAATTTTCTAGGGGGCGCTAGAGAGCCATTTTGCTTTGCACATTTCTGCGATCCTTAAAATATCAAATTTTTCGCCGGGTCGGACATGGTTGCAAGTTTTGGTGAGTTTTGGGGCACGTTTAGGCTGTCAAAAAGGCGTTTGATTTGACAGACGAAGAATAATAATAATAATCACTACGATTACAATAGGGCCTGCGCACTGTAGTGCTTGGGCCCTAATTAAAGCTGCGAGCAGCGATGACCGGGCCCAAGCTCCTTCGCCACGCCACTAATGAGCGAGACTTGCCGCGACGCATCTTCTAAGCCAAATGGCAACAAATATCTCCAAAATCGCACATATTTTTCAAAATGGCCGACTTCCTGTTGGGGTGAGGGTATGGGTCCAAGAGACTTTTTTGTGCGGCTTTACATGATACATATGTGTGCCGAATTTCGTTTATCTATGTCAATCTGTGTCGAGGGGCTGGATTTTTAAAATATTCTAGGGGGCGCTATTGAGCTATTTTGCCTAGTGAGGATATGGGTCCAAGAGACTCTTTAGTGCGTCTTTACACGATACATATTTGTACCGAATTTTGTTTCTCTATGTCAATCTTAGTCGAGGGGCTCCATATTTTAAATTTTCTAGGGGGCGCTATTGAGCCATTTTTCCTAGTTGGGATATGGGTCCAAGAGACTTTTTAGTGCGTTCTTAGATGATACATATGTGTGCCGAATTTCGTTTGTCTACGTCAATCTGGAGGGAGGGGATCAATTTTTTTAATATTCTAGGGGGCGCTATTGAGCCATTTTGCCTATTGGGGATATGGGTCCAAGAGACTTTTTAGTGCGTCTTAACACGATACATATGTGTACTGAATTTCGTTTGTCTACATCAATCTGAGTCGAGGGGCTCGATTTTTTAAATATTCTAGGGGGCGCTATTGAGCCATTTTGCCTAGTGGGGATATGGGTCCAAGAGACTTTTTTGTGCGTCTTTAGACGATACATATGTGTGCCAAATTTCGTTTGTCTACGTCAAACTGGAAGGAGGGGCTCAATTTCCTTAATCTTCTACGGGGTGCAGTACCCCCATTTGGCCAGCAGTTCCGAAAAGGCAAAATTCCTCACATCGCCACGGCCAAACCGAATCCCTAATCAGAAAGTTTTTGATAACTTTTCATCTCCAATGTCTCAAGATGTTTCTGAGTGAATTTGAAGTCGGTCGGATAAAATCCCTAGGACAAGTTCGTTAAAATACGACGCGTGGAAAACACCAAAATGGCACGAAATTGGAACGTTTAATTCAAAATGGCCGACTTCCCGTTGGAGTGAGGGTATGGGTCCAAGAGACATTTTAGTCCGTCTTTACACGATACATATGTGCACCGATTTTCGTTTGTCTATGTCAATCTGTGTCGAGGGGCTCATTTTTTTAATTTTCTAGGGGGCGCTATTGAGCCATTTTGCCTAGTGGCGATATGGGTCCAAGAGACTTTTTCGTGCGACTTTACACGATACATATGTGTACCGAATATGGTTTGTCTACGACAATCTGAGTCGAGGGGCTCAATTTTTTTAATTTTCTAGGGGGCGCTAGTGAGCCATTTTTTCTGGCCCATTTTCGCGATCCTTAAAATATCAAATTTTTCGCCGGGTCGGACGTGATTGCAAGTTTTGGTGAGTTTTGGGGCACGTTTAGGCTGTCAAAAAGGCGTTTGATTTGACAGAACTATAATAATAATAATAATTAAAGCTGCGAGCAGCGATGACCGGGCCCAAGCTCCCTCGCCACGCCACTAATGAGCGAGACTTGGCGCGACGCATCTTCCAGGGCAAATGGAAACAAACAGCGCCAATATCGCAAATTCGATTCAACATGGCCGACTTCCTGTTGGAGTGAGGGTATGGGTCCAAGAGACTATTTTGTGCGTCTTTAGACGATACATATGTGTGCCGAATTTCGTTTGTCTACGTCACTCTGGAGGGAAGGGCTCAATTTCCTTAATCTTCTAAAGGGTGCAGTACCCCCATTTGGCCAGCAGTTCCGAAAAGGCAAAATTCCTCACATCGCCACGCCCAAACCGAATCCCTAATCAGAAAGTTTTTGATAACTTTTCATCTCCAATGTCTCAAGATGTTCCTGAGTGAATTTGAAGTCGGTCAGATAAAATCCCTAGGACAAGTTCGTTAAAATACGACGCGTGGAAAACACCAAAATGGCACGAAATTGGCAAAGTTTGATTCAAAATGGCCGACATCCCTGTTGGAGTGAGGGTATGGGTCCAAGAGACATTTTAGTCCGTCTTTACACGATACATATGTGTACCGATTTTCATCTTTCTATGTCAATCTGTGTCGAGGGGCTCAATTTTTAATTTTCTAGGGGCGCTATTGAGCCATTTTGCCTAGTGGCGATATGGGTCCAAGAGACTATTTTCGTGCGACATTACACGATACATTATGTGTACCGAATATGGTTTGTCTACGACAATCTGAGTCGAGGGGCTCAATTTTTTAAATTTTCTAGGGGGCGCTAGTGAGCCATTTTTTCTGGCCCATTTTCGCGATCCTAAAAATATCAATTTTTCGCCGGGTCGGACATGATTGCTAGTTTTGGTGAGTTTTGGGGCACGTTTAGGCTGTCAAAAAGGCGTTTGATTTGACAGAACTATAATAATAATAATAAACACTACGATTACAATAGGGCCTTCGCACTGTAGTGCTTGGGCCCTAATAATAATCTCTACGATTACAATAGGGCCTTCGCACTGGAGTGCTTGGGCCCTAATAATTAAAGCTGCGAGCAGCGATGACCGGGCCCAAGCTCCTTCGCCACGCCACTAATGAGCGAGACTTGCCGCGACGCATCTTCTAAGCCAAATGGCAACAAATATCTCCAAAATCGCACATATTTTTCAAAATGGCCGACTTCCTGTTGGGGTGAGGGTATGGGTCCAAGAGACTTTTTTGTGCGGCTTTACATGATACATATGTGTGCCGAATTCGTTTTCTATGTCAATCTGTGTCGAGGGGCTGGATTTTTAAAATATTCTAGGGGGCGCTATTGAGCTATTTTGCCTAGTGAGGATATGGGTCCAAGAGACTCTTTAGTGCGTCTTTACACGATACATATTTGTACCGAATTTTGTTTCTCTATGTCAATCTTAGTCGAGGGGCTCCATATTTTAAATTTTCTAGGGGGCGCTATTGAGCCATTTTCCTAGTTGGGATATGGGTCCAAGAGACTTTTTAGTGCGTTCTTAGATGATACATATGTGTGCCGAATTTCGTTTGTCTACGTCAATCTGGAGGGAGGGGATCAATTTTTTTAATATTCTAGGGGCGCTATTGAGCCATTTTGCCTATTGGGGATATGGGTCCAAGAGACTTTTTAGTGCGTCTTAACACGATACATATGTGTACTGAATTTCGTTTGTCTACATCAATCTGAGTCGAGGGGCTCGATTTTTTAAATATTCTAGGGGGCGCTATTGAGCCATTTTGCCTAGTGGGGATATGGGTCCAAGAGACTTTTTTGTGCGTCTTAGACGATACATATGTGTGCCAAATTTCGTTTGTCTACGTCAAACTGGAAGGAGGGGCTCAATTTCCTTAATCTTCTACGGGGTGCAGTACCCCCATTTGGCCAGCAGTTCCGAAAGGCAAAATTCCTCACATCGCCACGGCCAAACCGAATCCCTAATCAGAAAGTTTTTGATAACTTTTCATCTCCAATGTCTCAAGATGTTTCTGAGTGAATTTGAAGTCGGTCGATAAAATCCCTAGGACAAGTTCGTTAAAATACGACGCGTGAAAACACCAAAATGGCACGAAATTGGAACGTTAATTCAAAATGGCCGACTTCCCGTTGGAGTGAGGGTATGGGTCCAAGAGACATTTTAGTCCGTCTTTACACGATACATTGTGCACCGATTTTCGTTTGTCTATGTCAATCTGTGTCGAGGGGCTCATTTTTTAATTTTCTAGGGGGCGCTATTGAGCCATTTTGCCTAGTGGCGATATGGGTCCAAGAGACTTTTTCGTGCGACTTTACACGATAAGGAAAGATTCGAAGGGAGGAAGAAAGAAGGAAAGGAGGAAGGAAGGATGGAAGGGAGGAAGAAGAAAGGAAAGAAGGGAAGGAAGGGAGGAAAGGAAAGAAGGAAGGGAGGAAGGAAAGGAAGGACGGAGGAAAAAAGGAAGGAAGGAAGGTAGGAGGGAGGGAGGAAAAAAGGAACGAGGGAGGGAAAGAGAAAGGAAAAGAGGAAGGAAGGAAAGAAGGACAGAGGATAGAAGGAAGGGAGGAAGGAAGGATGGGAAGGGGAGGAAGAAGAAAGAAAGGAGGAAGGAAGGAAGGAGGAAATGACGGAAGGAAGGAAAGAAGGAAGGAAGGAAGGAGGGAGGGAGGAAGGGGATGGAGGAAGTAAAGAAGGAAGGGAGAAAAGAGAGACGAAGGAAGGAAAGAAGGAAGAGTCCAAAACAGACAGGGTCAATTTGACCCGGGAGGACGACACGAAGGTTAACATCTTATGTCTACATGAGTGTGATGAAGAAACCTGCAGCCTCCAGTGCACAAACACTGAGAACAGACTTTACAATGAAGCTGGAGATATTTTATGTCAGTGCGTCTGGACATGATACATGTGTTTCCCGAATTTGGTTTGTCTACGTCAATCTGAGTCGAGGGGCTTGATTTTTTTAATTTTCTAGGGGGCGCTATTAATCAATTTTTGCGTCGGACATTTCCGCGCTCCTTAAAATATCAAAGTTTTCTCCGAGTCGGACATGATTGCAAGTTTTGGTGAGTTTTGGGGCATGTTTAGGCTGTCAAAAAGGCGTACAACTATAATAATAATAAAAATCATCCAGATTGAACATTTTAGACTGGATGGCCGACTTCCTGTTGGATTTAGGGTATGGGTCCAAGAGGCTTTTTTGTGCGTCTGGACATAATACATAGGCCTTGTAAATTTCATTTCTCTATGTCAATGTGGAAGGCGGGGCTTAAACTTTGAAATCTTCCAGGGGGCGCTGTGGAGTCATCTTCTCACTTAAAAATCCCAAACTTTGTCAGTAGTCAATATGTATGACTGTTGAGGTATGTGTACAATTTGGTGAGTGTAGGAGTTTGTGAAAATGTACAAAATGGATAAAGGCATTAGGGGGCGCTATTGAGCTGTTGTGCCACGCCCAGAGGCAATTATGGTCTCAAATTAAAGTGCGCCTGAGTGTGAACCTATGTGGGCAATTTGGTGATTCTGTGAAGATGGGAAAGTCCTCTAAACGCAGAGGGAAAAACGGAAAATTGACGCAGGAAATGCACAATAACTCACTTCCTGTTAGAGCAAAAAATTTGAAAAAATTAATTTGAGGGTTTACCCATGAGTGCTATGAGACCTGTAAATTTCACGAAGATCAGACAAAGTTTGTGGTCACATGACCTGCTGTTAGGGGGCGCTATGGAGACCCCTTGCCACATCCACCCCCAATGATGTTGAAATTGAAACGGCGTCACCAGGTGTGACATTTTACGCAGTGCATGTATAAACATCCGACAATGTATGGAGGAGTTATAAGGAGTTGTTTGTTTATACAAACAAACGACTGCCACGCCCACCTGGTATAACGTAGGAAAAATCTGTCGTCAAGTTTACATCATCAAGGTCTGAGGATGATACAATGCGAATCTGAAGTCTGTGGAGTCAAAACTGCAGGAGGAGTTCGTTAAAGTGCAAGGCCTGGAAATGGGGAAAATGGCGGCAAAAATGCACCTGTGATCCAAGATGGCCGACTTCCTGTTGGACTTAGGGTATGGGTCCAAGAGGCTTTTTTGTGCGTCTGGTCATGATATATATGAATCCTAAATTTCGTTCATGTACGTGCATGTAGAAGGCGGGGCTTCATTTTTTAATGTTCTAGGGGGCGCTGTAGAGTCATTTTGCCACTTAAAAGGTTGCGGTTATACCAAAAAATAATATTTGTGAGTCTTGATGAGTGTGTCCAATTTGGTGAGTTTTAGAGCTTGTCAGTACATGCTAAGTGGGAAAAGGCATTAGGGGGCGCTACTGAGCTGTTGGGGCAAAATATTGGGCAAATGTGATATCAGATGAAAGAGCTCATGATTTGAAACCTACGTGGCAGGTTTCATGATTCTGTGAACATCATAAAGTCCTCAAAGCGGTGTTCGAAAAATGAAAATCGGTGCACGCCACGCCGCGTGGGCGACTTCCTGTTTGGTAAAAAAATTCCACAAAATTAATTTCCCAATGATCCAATGAGAGCTGTAACATATTTAAATTTCATGCCGATCCCAGAGGATTTGTGGTCACATGACCCGACGTTAGGGGGCGCTAGCGAGTCCCCTTACCACGCTTGCGTCCAATCACATTAAATTAAATAAATTTTCACCAACTGCGACGTGTGTGCAGAATTTCATGAGTTTTCATTTATGTTCAAGCCGCCAAAAATGCAATTCTTGACACGGCATAAGAACGTGAAAAATAATGAATAATAATAATAAGAATCCTGGCAAAAGCAATAGGTCCCTCACTGACTTGTCAGTGCTCGGGCCCTAATTAAAGCTGCAAGCAGCGATGACCGGGCCCAAGCTCCCTCGCCACGCCACTAATGAGCGAGACTTGGCGCGACGCATCTTCCAGGGCAAATGGAAACAAACAGCGCCAAAATCGCAAATTCGACTCAAAATGGCCGACTTCCTGTTGGAGTGAGGGTATGGGTCCAAGAGACTTTTTAGTGCGTCTTTACACGATACATATGTGTACCGAATTTCGTTTGTCTACGTCAATCTGGAGGGAGGGGCTCAATTTTTTAATATTCTAGGGGGCGCTATTGAGCCATTATGCCAAGTGAGGATATGGGTCCAAGAGACTTTTTAGTGCGTCTTTACACGTTACATGGGTTTACCGAATTTCGTTTGTCTACGTCAATCTGGAGGGAGGGGCTCAATTTTTTAATATTCTAGGGGGCGCTATTGAGCCATTTTGCCTAGTGGGGATATGGGTCCAAGAGACTTTTTTGTGCGTCTTTAGATAACACATATGTGTGCCGAATTTTGTTTGTCTACGTGAAACTGGAGGGATGGGCTCAATTTCCTTAATCTTCTACAGGATGCAGTACCCCCATTCGGCCAGCAGTTCCTGTTAAATGGCGAAAAGGCAAAATTCCTCACATCGCCACGAAGCAACCGAATCCCTAACCAGAAAGTTTTTGATAACTTTTCATCTCCAATGTCTCAAGATGTTTCTGAGTGAATTTGAAGTCGGTCAGATGAAATCTCTAGGAGGAGTTCGTTCAAATACGATGCGTGGAAAACACCAAAATGGCACGAAATTGGCAAGTTTGATTCAAAATGGCCGACTTCCTGTTGGAGTGAGGGTATGGGTCCAAGAGACATTTTAGTGCGTCTTAACATGATACATATGTGTACCGATTTTCGTTTGTCTATGTCAATCTGTGTCGAGGTGCTCAATTTTTTAATATTTTAGGGGGCGCTATTGAGCCATTTTGCCTAGTGGCGATATGGGTCCAAGAGACTTTTTTGTGCGTCTTTACACGATACATATGTGTGCCGAATTTCGTTTGTCTACGTCACTCTGGAGGGAGGGGCTCAACTTTCTTAATCTTCTACAGGGTGCAGTACCCCCATTTGGCCAGCAGTAACTGTTAAATGGCGAAAAGGCAAAATTCCTCACATCGCCACGTAGCAACCGAATCCCTAATCAAAAAGTTTTTGATAACTTTTCATCTCCAATGTCTCAAGGTGTTTCTGAATGAATTTGAAGTCGGTCAGATCAAATCTCTAGGAGGAGTTCGTTCAAATACGATGCGTGGAAAACACCAAAATGGCACGAAATTGGCACGTTTGATTCAAAATGGCCGACTTCCTGTTGGAGTGAGGGTATGGGTCCAAGAGACATTTTAGTCCGTCTTTACACGATACATATGTGTACCGATTTTCGTTTGTCTATGTCAATCTGTGTCGAGGGGCTCAATTTTTTAATTTTCTAGGGGGCGCTATTGAGCCATTTTGCCTAGTGTCGATATGGGTCCAAGAGACTTTTTCGTGCGACTTTACACGATACATATGTGTACCGAATATGGTTTGTCTACGACAATCTGAGTCGAGGGGCTCAATTTTTTTAATTTTCTAGGGGGCGCTAGTGAGCCATTTTTTCTGGCCCATTTTCGCGATCCTTAAAATATCAAATTTTTCGCCGGGTCGGACATGATTGCAAATTTTTGTGAGTTTTGGGGCACGTTTAGGCTGTCAAAAAGGCGTTTGTTAAGGCAGACCTATAATAAGAATAATAATCTCTACAGATACAATAGGGCCTTCGCACTGGAGTGCTTGGGCCCTAATTAAAGCTGCGAGCAGCGATGACCGGGCCCAAGCTCCCTCGCCACGCCACTAATGAGCGAGACTTGGTGCGACGCATCTTCCAGGGCAAATGGAAACAAACAGCGCCAAAATCGCAAATTCGATTCAAAATGGCCGACTTCCTGTTGGAGTTAGTCCAAGAGACTTTTTTTGTGCGTCTTTAGACGATACATATGTGTGCCGAATTTCGTTTGTCTACGTCACTCTGGAGGGAGGGGCTCAATTTCCTTAATCTTCTACGGGGTGCAGTACCCCCATTTGGCCAGCAGTTACTGTTAAATGGCGAAAAGGCAAAATTCCTCACATCGCCACGCCCAAACCGAATCCCTAATCAGAAAGTTTTTGATAACTTTTCATCTCCAATGTCTCAAGATGTTTCTGAGTGAATTTGAAGTCGGTCGGATAAAATCCCTAGGACAAGTTCGTTAAAATATGACGCGTGGAAAACACCAAAATGGCACGAAATTGGCAAGTTTGATTCAAAATGGCCGACTTCCTGTTGGAGTGAGGGTATGGGTCCAAGAGACATTTTAGTGCGTCTTGACACGATACATATGTGTACCGAATTTCGTTTGTCTATATCAATCTGGAAGGAGGGGCTCAATTTTTTAATATTCTAGGGGGCGCTATTGAGCCATTTTGCCTAGTGGGGATATGGGTCCAAGAGACTTTTTGGTGCGTCTTTAGATTATACATGTGTGTACCGAATTTCGTTCGTGTATGTCCATCTGACTCGAGGGGCTCGATCTTTTTAATTTTCTAGGGGGCGCTAGAGAGCCATTTTGCGTCGCCCATTTCGGTGATCCTTAAAATATCGAATTTTTCGCCGGGTCGGACATGATTGCAAATTTTGGTGAGTTTTGGGGCACGTTTAGGCTGTCAAAAAGGCGTTTGATTTGACAGACGAAGAATAATAATAATAATCACTACGATTACAATAGGGCCTTCGCACTGGAGTGCTTGGGCCCTAATTAAAGCTGCGAGCAGCGATGACCGGGCCCAAGCTCCCTCGCCACGCCACTAATGAGCGAGAATTGCCGCGACGCATCTTCTAAGCCAAATGGCAACAAATATCTCCAAAATCGCACATATTTTTCAAAATGGCCGACTTCCTGTTGGGGTGAGGGTATGGGTCCAAGAGACTTTTTTGTGTGGCTTTACATGATACATATGTGTACCGAATTTCGTTTATCTATGTCAATCTGTGTCGAGGGGCTGGATTTTTAAAATATTCTAGGGGGCGCTATTGAGCAATTTTGCCTAGTGAGGATATGGGTCCAAGAGACTTTTTAGTGCGTCTTTACACAATACATATGTGTACCGAATTTTGTTTCTCTATGTCAATCTGAGTCGAGTGGCTCCATATTTTAAATTTTCTAGGGGGCGCTATTGAGCCATTTTCCTTAGTTGGGATATGGGTCCAAGAGACTTTTTAGTGCGTCCTTAGATGATACATATGTGTGCCGAATTTTGTTTGTCTACGTCAATCTGGAGGGAGGGGATCAATTTTTTAAATATTCTAGGGGGCGCTATTGAGCCATTTTGCCTAGTGGGGATATGGGTCCAAGAGACTTTTTAGTGCGTCTTAACACGATACATATGTGTACTGAATTTCGTTTGTCTACGTCAATCTGAGTCGAGGGGCTCGATTTTTTTAATATTCTAGGGGGCGCTATTGAGCCATTTTGCCTAGTGGGGATATGGGTCCAAGAGACTTTTTAGTGCGTCTTAACACGATACATATGTGTACTGAATTTCGTTTGTCTACGTCAATCTGAGTCGAGGGGCTCGATTTTTTAAATATTCTAGGGGGCGCTATTGAGCCATTTTGCCTAGTGGGGATATGGGTCCAAGAGACTTTTTTGTGCGTCTTTAGACGATACATATGTGTGCCAAATTTCGTTTGTCTACGTCAATCTGGAAGGAGGGGCTCAATTTCCTTAATCTTCTACGGGGTGCAGTACCCCCATTTGGCCAGCAGTTCCGAAAAGGCAAAATTCCTCACATCGCCACGCCCAAACCGAATCCCTAATCAGAAAGTTTTTGATAACTTTTCATCTCCAATGTCTCAAGATGTTTCTGAGTGAATTTGAAGTCGGTCACATTAAATCTCTAGGAGGAGTTCGTTCAAATACGATGCGTGGAAAACACCAAAATGGCACGAAATTAGCACGTTTGATTCAAAATGGCCGACTTCCTGTTGGAGTTAGGGTATGGGTCCAAGAGACATTTTAGTCCGTCTTTACACGATACATATGTGTACCGATTTTCGTTTGTCTATGTCAATCTGTGTCGAGGGGCTCCAATTTTTTAATTTTCTAGGGGGCGCTATTGAGCCATTTTGCCTAGTGTCGATATGGGTCCAAGAGACTTTTTCGTGCGACTTTACACGATACATATGTGTACCGAATATGGTTTGTCTACGACAATCTGAGTCGAGGGGCTCAATTTTTTTAATTTTCTAGGGGGCGCTAGTGAGCCATTTTTTCTGGCCCATTTTCGCGATCCTTAAAATATCAAATTTTTCGCCGGGTCGGACATGATTGCAAGTTTTGGTGAGTTTTGGGGCACGTTTAGGCTGTCAAAAAGGCGTTTGATTTGACAGAACTATAATAAGAATAATAATAATCACTACGATTACAATAGGGCCTTCGCACCTGTAGTGCTTGGGCCCTAATTAAAGCTGCGAGCAGCGATGACCGGGCCCAAGCTCCCTCGCCACGCCACTAATGAGCGAGACTTGGCGCGACGCATCTTCCAGGGCAAATGGAAACAAACAGCGCCAATATTGCAAATTCGATTCAAAATGGCCGACTTCCTGTTGGAGTGAGGGTATGGGTCCAAGAGACTTTTTTGTGCATCTTTAGACGATACATATGTGTGCCGAATTTCGTTTGTCTACGTCACCCTGAATCGAGGGTTTCGATTTTTTCTATATTCTAGGTGGCGCTATTGAGCCATTTTGCCTATTGGGGATATGGGTCCAAGAGACTTTTTAGTGCGTCTTTACACGATACATATGTGTACCGAATTTCGTTTGTCTACGTCAATCTGGAGGGAGGGGATCAATTTTTTTAATAATCTAGGGGGCGCTATTGAGCCATTTTGCCTAGTGGGGATATGGGTCCGAGAGACTTTTTAGTGCGTCTTTACACGATACATATGTGTACCGAATTTCGTTCGTGTACGTCAATCTGAGTCGAGGGGCTCGATTTTTTTAATTTTCTAGGGGGCGCTAGTGAGCAATTTTGCCTAGTGGGGATATGGGTCCAAGAGACTTTTTTGTGCGCCTTTAGACGATACATATGTGTGCCGAATTTCGTTTGTCTACGTCACTCTGGAGGGAGGGGCTCAATTTCCTTAATCTTCTACGGGTGCAGTACCCCCATTTGGCCAGCAGTTACTGTTAAATGGCGAAAAGGCAAAATTCCTCACATCGCCACGCCCAAACCGAATCCCTAATCAGAAAGTTTTTGATAACTTTTCATCTCCAATGTCTCAAGATGTTTCTGAGTGAATTTGAAGTTGGTCAGATTAAATCTCTAGGAGGAGTTCGTTCAAATACGATGCGTGGAAAACACCAAAATGGCACCAAATTGGCAAGTTTGATTCAAAATGGCCGACTTCCTGTTGGAGTGAGGGTATGGGTCCAAGAGACATTTTAGTGCGTCTTTACACAATACATATGTGTACCGATTTTCGTTTGTCTATGTCAATCTGTGTCGAGGGGCTCAATTTTTTAATTTTCTAGGGGGCGCTATTGAGCCATTTTTCCTAGTGAGGATATGGGTCCAAGAGACTTTTTAGTGCGTCTTTGCACGTTACATATGTGTACCGAATTTCGTTCGCGTACGTCAATCTGAGTCGAGGGGCTCGCTTTTTTTAATTTTCTAGGGGGCGCTAGAGAGCCATTTTGCTTTGCACATTTCTGCGATCCTTAAAATATCAAATTTTTCGCCGGGTCGGACATGGTTGCAAGTTTTGGTGAGTTTTGGGGCACGTTTAGGCTGTCAAAAAGGCGTTTGATTTGACAGACGAAGAATAATAATAATAATCACTACGATTACAATAGGGCCTGCGCACTGTAGTGCTTGGGCCCTAATAAACACTACGATTACAATAGGGCCTTCGCACTGTAGTGCTTGGGCCCTAATAATAATTTCTACGATTACAATAGGGCCTTCGCACTGGAGTGCTTGGGCCCTAATAATTTCTACAGATACAATAGGGCCTTCGCACTGGAGTGCTTGGGCCCTAATGATGGATTTATGAACAGCTGATGCAACACAGTCCTGATCCCTGTTTTATTTCCACTGAACAGAATGAAACATGCACACACCATATTTCCACACCTTAAATCAGCCGTAGTAGAACTTTATCTCCATCTGAAAAACAGTTGAGAAAAAACAGAAGAATGAGTGAGTCTGAATCATGTACAGGAAGAAGAGCAAGATGGAGAGCAAGGGGGAGGAGTGTGTCATTCCATCACTGCTTCCATATCTATTCGGTATAAACACACAGCAAGCAGACAGCTAGTTATTGTATCAATGATATATATGTATAGTATACTGCTGCTGTGACTGATGAGCAGCATTAATCATGTGTTGTTTAATCTCCATTTTCCTAAAACTTTAGATAAAAAAAATAAACATTAGCATATCTTTTATATAAATGATACTCATTGGCTAACCCTAACCCCATCAGAGTCGTCGTTAATTGAGGCACATTTTAGTCAAACTGTTAAATTTAAGTTTAACTGAAAGATAAATGAGCCTTAATGAGTCTGCTGGTGTGTGTGTGTGTGTGTGTGTGTGTGTGTGTGTGTGTGTGTGTGTGTGACAGTGATCTGATTTGATCTGAAGGAGCACATTAGTGAAGATTTATGTCATTTCTAATGTTGATCTAATTTGTTGTTTGCTTAGAGAGCAGAGTGTCTGCTGCTGTGTGAAATATCTGTGATTATTACTCTTCACTGTTTTGAGTGTTAACAGCAGAGGTAAGTGTTTTATCAAACACGCACCCATAGACTGCACCCATAGACTGCACCCATTTTCAGCATGTTTTGTACGGAGGGCCAAGAGTGTCTAGTAAATTGTTATGGAGCAACGTTTTTTTTTTAAATTCCATCCATCCATCCATCTTCTTTCTGCTTATCCGGGGTCGGGTCGCGGGGGCAGCAGCCTAAGCAGGGAAGCCCAGACTTCCCTCTCCCTAGCTCAGCTCCCTCTTCACCATGACGGATCTGTGCAGAGTCCCCATTACTGCAGACGCCGCACTGATCCGCCTGTTTTAAAAAAATTCATTTCAATTAATTTATTTTTGTGATAAATTTGTTGTTCATTTGAGGGGAGTAACACCATTATATCATATATATGACATACAGCAAAGTGAAAAAAGCACCCCCCTTCTTACCCCTAGTTTCCCTTCCATCAACCCTCTAACCCCTGACATGATGAGCCAAGGCTTTGTACACAATCAAAATTACTTTTAAAACTTAAAATTTAAAATTAATTTATAATTACTTTGGCAATAAAATATGTGTGTACTGAAATAAAATTAACTGAATTCAATTGATCTGAATAAATCAATTGTTATACAATATTTAATTAGAAAAAGCACATCACTGCAAACATTTCACAAAGAGGAATTAATTAAAAGATTAGTTTAGTTAAAATTAATCTTAGCAATATCTTTTGATACCTATTAATAAATACATTTTTTTTTTAAATGAAAAAGTAAATAAGAAATGGAATTTGAAAATGAATTTCAGCTGAATTCACAACTAAATGTAACAATGACAAAATGTAAGAATTCACAAAGTGATGTAGAGAAATCAGATGGAGGGATTGTATTTGTTATCACTGTATCATGCTATTATGTTATGGGACCTTTGTCAGATTTCAGCAGACAATGGAGAGCTATAGCACAGGCCAGTGTCTCACTCTGTGACTGTAAATGCTCTGAAGATGGCAGAATTGAATCACAGTTGCGGCAAGATGTGGTTTATTTCTGAAGGTCTTTCCTGAGCAAGACTGTCAAGTAGGAAGTGAGAAAAAAAAGTATGCTGTTGATGTTTAAAGCTGCATTATTTGCTTTCTTGAACACTTCGGGGCAGTAGAACCAGCTAAAAACACAAAATGACAAATCTAAAAACCACGCCCACTGACTAGCTGATGGAGTTTTTGGCTCTCAACTTGCAGGCCTGGCCTTCTCGTGAGCTTAGAAAACGTATTTATTCTTTTAAATGTATAGTAAGCGATAATAATCCAATACATTTTTTGTCAAAATCACAGAATGGCCTAATTTCACATATTTGGCGATTTTTTTTTTAATCATTCAAATTTGGCAGGGTGGTTAACAACACACTTTTCTGTGGTATGTCAAACTCAGAACACATATTTATTCTTACTTTACACGGACTTTAATCACTTCTATTATTAATTCATAAGCATTTTAATCACTTATTTTTGTTACTTCCACCCTTGAGGCTACTTTTCTTAAATGATAAATGGCAATTTTGTGTTGTGATGATGAATGTAAGACGGAGAAAATGATGAAACCTGGCTCTGTTTTCATTATATCACGACTGTTTTAATCAAAACTACTTTAAATTAATCACATTATTTGATAATTTATCTCTGTGTTTTCATTACCTCCATTTTTATCAATTAATTTTTGTCACTTCCACCCCTCATAGGGACACCTGTGGATTTATCACCACTGTTCTGTCCCAACTCAAGTATTCTACTTTATCTGAGCTTTTTCCACTGAGAACAGCTGCATCCATCCAGCCTGATAATCCCCTTCACTTCATTCAGCATGATGTTATGTTCATATCTGCTACGACTGATTGCCCTAATCAATCAGCAGCAGTTAACTAACAAACATCTGTGAAGCGGCATCAGTTACCTTTTTTTCTGTCTGCTTTTCTTTTACAGGTGTAGCTAACTATTGTTGTAAGGCTTGCCTGAAAAGCTCTGAGAGGATGGATTGTTCCTCAGCAGTTCAGACACGTGGAACCATGCTGCTGAGAGGGTTGGTGAAGGTTCATTTAATGGGCTGGAAATAATCTGCTAAAATAGAGGTTATCTACCTGAGGCACCCAGGAACCCGCAGAGGGGTCACATCAAATGTAAGTGGTTGCAAGATGATGAACAGAATTGGAAAGTAGCTTTTTAAAAAAAAACCAATTACTGTAAATTCTACTCCTTAAAATAAATCAACGCATCACTCTGTAGTTGAACTGGTTACAACTGATACTCATATGCAACTAGTGGTCACATGTGCTCCATAGAGGCTTCCATGTTCATTTAAAAAATATTGATCAGTGTAGCCTTAAGTTGATTTTATATTGTAATTAAATTAAACTATTAGGTGTAGATAAATCTAAAATTGCATCATAGTATGTGATATTTGTAACTTAAGGGCTAAAACACTAAAAACCATCAGTACTGTCTATAATCAACCAATGAGATTACTCCTCACCTTCAGAGCATTTGAGGAATCCACACTGACACTCAAGGTATTATCATTACACTTACTTGAGTCAATGGCTCTCCAGACTCTTGTAAAGGTATGGATAATAGCTGCAGTCAACACATTACACTCTAATACTGTTTGTCCCTCCTTGACCTCCATAGTGTCAGCGAGGGTCTGACAAGCATGTCTGTGTTGACATGCTCTCTAATCGGTTCAGAACCTGCCGTTAACGGGGGGGGGGGGGGGGGGGGGGGGGGGGCTTAGTAATTAAATGGCTTTATGGGGGTTTGGGGGCACGCACGCACACTCATGCACATAGCAACTGTTCTACCATCAAATAAAACAGAACTTTTTGATTTATAATGGTGTTTAGTCATAGTAATAATGCTTTTCAAAATAAAAGCCTTGCAAAACTCAATTACATTTATCAGCATCAACAACAAACATGACAACAAACAACTTGAGTGTTTCGGTTCAGTCTCACGGCTCTCATGAACCCGGCAGCTGTTTTCAGTGAAAAGGTGTATGATGTAATGATGTATTTAGCAGCTAAAGAGACAGATATTTCCCTCAGGAGATGGTGGAGACCAAAATCAGAGCTAAAAGACGGTTACAATTGGGCTAGCATTTTCTGCTGGATGAGTAGAACCAACTGCATGTAAGCCAGTGTTAATGGTGAAGTGCTTATGGCTAGTTCAGCTGCCCAAGTGGCCCAAAAACAATCTATGAATGTGTGATTAAATACAATTGACATTAACTGAAGTTCTTGGATTTAGACCAGATGTTCAAGTTTTAATTGTTTTGGTGTCTGAATTTCACCAATCCCAATCTGAACAACTTAATTTTTTTGACATGACTTTAGATCAGAATGTGACAAACTGAATCCAATCAACTATAATATAGTGTGTTAGGGAATTTTCCATCATTAATATGCACTGGGTCAAACTAGGCTTTGCGGTCATAGCAAGGCCACACCAAATATTGGGTTTAGACACTGTGACTTGAGATAGTGGTAAGCAGTGAGTCTGCTCCTTTTGGGGAAAACAGTCTGATAGTGTTGCTATAGCAGCCAAGGTCAGATATGTCTTTGACTGTTTTCCCTGAATGGGGTAAAGGTAACTGGAGTCAAAGGTTTGATATAGTGTTGGATGTAGGACAAAGGTCCTGAGTGTCGTCTAAGCAATGTTTTATCTATAGACCAGTAGACTACATTCTGTATATTGTAGATGTGTTGGATCTGCCCATATTTGGGCATGGCTCAACCTGTGGCATTATCTGTGTGGTTTAAAGTCTATCCCCGGAGGAGAGAAACTTCAGAATTGAAGGGAGCATCAGAACATAACATGTACTGATCATTCATTCACATCTCCTTGATCAAGTAAATAAACCTTTTCAATATAAGACATCCTGGACTCATGTCTACTCTCTCCATTGATGTATGGGCTGCATAATTAAAATCTCTATCATAGTGTTTGTTTTTTCCAATGAGAGACGTTAAAAAACTCTTAATTAAACATTCAGATTGAAATCCTTTAGGGATATTATTTGTCTCTACAGAGGGAGGCAGAGGAGTGCGTGCATGTGAGTGTGGGCAGTGGGCCAGAGGGGTAGAAGTGATGTGTTGTGCAACATCTTCAGTATTTGGCCAGGACCTTACAGTGGGAAGGGATCCTCCTCTTGGAAGACCATTTGACCTCTGGGTGTGTGTGTGTGTGTGTAAGGGGGGTTAACGGGGTGTGTCTGCGTGTGTGCTCAGTATGCGAGCTATTCCTGACCCAAGAGACAGAGTTAACAACGTGTGTGTGTGCTTTGTCTAGCCTCATTAGGAAGCGTGCGTGTGTGTGTGTGTGTATCGTTGGAGCGAGGGGAGGGGGCTGATAGGTGGTTTGTTTGGGTGGCCTGGGGGATTTCTAGCCAGCTAAGCTTTAAGTGTGACCTCCTGTGATTGGCCGGCAGCAGACGGATAACAGATCTACAGAGAGGACAAACTATGCCCCACCAGCTGATCAATATTTGAGCAAATACTCAGCTCCAAAATAAGCTCCCTGTCATCTGAGACAGACAGGCCTCCTAAAGGAGCTGCTCATTACTGAACATTAGCGCTGTTATTAGCTCCCATAAGAGCTTTGCTGCAGAAAAGTGGGATTTTTAGGATTAAACCATCAGTGCTTTTGAAGTATATCGCAGATTGACTGCTCAAAAGTGGTTTTCCAATTAGACAGCCCTGCCACTGACTGAAGGTATGTTTAATTTGGATAATATGTCTGGAGATATTCATGAAATGCACAAACCTGCTGCATCTCCCTCATACGCAAAAAACAGCAATCCTTTGATTACTTTCAGAGAGACGCCTCTGTAGAGGAGAACACAGAGCACAAATGAGAGGAAAATGCTTGAATAAATGTGGAGAAACATAATAAATGATGGTGATGCTTCCATACAGGCTTCACACAGAGGGAAAACACACAATAAAGACAAATCAGAGTGATGATTAATAATAAAAGTACATGGTCACATGGTGACAACAGCACAAACCTACAGGTGAAATACCCAAGCTGTATTATATTTATTCATGTATTATTTATGTTATGTCTTGATAGTGGGGGAGAATCAGAGGGGGGAGGAAGAGAATTCATCAGCACCAATAGATACTAGTAATTTCAGTTCAAGGTTTATATATATAAATTTCCCCTTTAAATATGTACAATAACAATATTGTACTTATTATTTATTGTTCTTTATTCTTTTATTGATGCTCTTCTATTTTACTGTCCACTTTGCTGCTGTAATGATGCAGATTCCCCATCCTGGGACTAATAAAGGAATATCTTATCTCAGTGTGATATGGGGACAGTTCTATAATATATGGGGAAGCAAGACCATTCAATGCCTTGTAATCGATCACCAGCATTTTAAAATCAATTCGGTATGTTACATGATGCATGTGGGTCTGCATCTATCATGTATGAAGGCAGGCAGAGTTCTGTTTGTACTACATTGGTTGCTGCATTGATGGAAATGTTCATACATGTGTAGTCACTGTAGATCTATATGGAAACTCAAATTCTGGGTGTTACTGCAGAGGGCTGCAGGTGTGTATGTGAGACTGACCAGTATGAGAACCAAGGAGCATGTCTGAGGCAGTTACATGCAGTTACATATAGTTACATGCAGTCACATACAGTAACATGCAGTCACATACAGTTACATACAGTCACATGCAGTTACATACAGTTACATGCAGTCACATACAGTCACATGCAGTTACATACAGTTACATGCAGTCACATACAGTCACATGCAGTCACATACAGTTACATGCAGTCACATACAGTTACATACAGTTACATGCAGTTACATACAGTTACATGCAGTCACATACAGTTACATACAGTTACATGCAGTCACATGCAGTTACATGCAGTCACATGTAGTTGCATACAGTTACATGCAGTTACATGCAGTCACATACAGTTACATGCAGTTACATACAGTCACATGCAGTTACATGCAGTTACATGCAGTTACATGCAGTTACATGCAGTCACATACAGTTACATACAGTTACATGCAGTCACATGCAGTTACATACAGTCACATGCAGTTTCTTGCAGTTACATGCAGTCACATACAGTTACATGCAGTTACATACAGTTACATGCAGTTACATACAGTCACATGCAGTTACATACAGTTACATGCAGTCACATACAGTTACATACAGTCACATGCAGTTACATACAGTTACATGCAGTCACATACAGTCACATGCAGTTACATACAGTTACATGCAGTCACATACAGTTACATGCAGTCACATACAGTTACATACAGTTACATGCAGTCACATGCAGTCACATGCAGTTACATACAGTTACATGCAGTCACATACAGTTACATGCAGTCACATACAGTTACATACAGTCACATGCAGTTACATGCAGTCACATGCAGTCACATACAGTTACATGCAGTCACATACAGTTACATACAGTTACATGCAGTCACATGCAGTTACATGCAGTCACATGCAGTTACATGCAGTCACATGCAGTCACATACAGTTACATGCAGTCACATGCAGTCGCATACAGTTACATGCAGTCACATGCAGTTGCATGCAGTCACATATAGTTGCATGCAGTCACATACAGTTACATGCAGTCACATATAGTTACATAGTTACATGCAGTCACATACAATTACATGCAGTTACATGCAGTCACATACAATTACATGCAGTTACATGCAGTCACATATAGTTACATACAGTTACATGCAGTCACATATAGTTACATACAGTTACATGCAGTCACATGCAGTTACATGCAGTCACATGCAGTCACATACAGTTACATGCAGTCACATGCAGTCGCATACAGTTACATGCAGTCACATGCAGTTGCATGCAGTCACATATAGTTGCATGCAGTCACATACAGTTTACATGCAGTCACATATAGTTACATAGTTACATGCAGTCACATATAGTTACATACAGTTACATGCAGTCACATACAATTACATGCAGTTACATGCAGTCACATATAGTTACATACAGTTACATGCAGTCACATATAGTTACATACAGTTACATGCAGTCACATGCAGTTACATACAGTCACATGCAGTTACATGCAGTTACATGCAGTCACATACAGTTACATGCAGTTACATACAGTCACATGCAGTTACATACAGTTACATGCAGTTACATGCAGTCACATACAGTCACAAACAGTTACATGCAGTTACATACAGTTACATGCAGTCACATACAGTTACATGCAGTTACATACAGTTACATGCAGTCACATGCAGTTACATGCAGTCACATACAGTTACATGCAGTCACATGCAGTTACATGCAGTTACATGCAGTTACAAGTAGTTACAAGTAGTTACATACAGTTACATGCAGTCACATGCAGTTACAAGTAGTTACAAGTAGTTACATACAGTTACATGCAGTCACATGCAGTTACAAGTAGTTACATGCAGCTGAACCTTGAATGTGCAAAACATAGCTTTCATAGCAGTTGGCTTGTTGCTCTGTGGTACCCAGAGTTCCACACACTTATAGAATCTGTTTCCATATTGAAGCTGTTCTGAAGACTAATACTAGACCAGCACCTTGTTAACACACTGTTTTATTTAATGTTGGCCATCTGTATATTATAAATATAAAAAATATATTATAAACCAACTGTGGATCACCATAAGTGCCCTTTATACATATATAACAATGTAGCACCATATGGTCTCAATCCAAGCATCTAAACACACTTAAAAACATCTTCATAATTTTTCATATGTTTATGTTCTTCTATGGCAGTCAGTTATGTTTTATACATGAGAAAAAATAAATCAATAGCAACATATAAAAGACAAAAAAGGTGGAAATGAAATTCAGTATGAAAGCTACAGTATGTGTGTAAATATGAAGGAAGCACATATATGCTTCTGTCTGTATATGTATTGCATAAGAAAGAACATAACTAATAAATCTTGCATGGGTTAATAAATATACACATATATACACTCACCCGCCACTTCATTAGATACACATGCAATCTAATGCAATCCAATCCAATACAAGAGCTCTGCTATAAATTCTGTATTTATGAAGTTTATATATTTTCAGTTTTTAACATAGTCAAAAAGGTGATAATTCTACTGTATGTTTATCATTGAGAAGTGGTGGCATACTGGGGTGCATTATATTGAGTGGTGTTCCTATTATTTTGCCCCCCTCATGTATGTTAATCGAGTGGACAAAATATTAGGAACACCATTCAATATAATTGTTTGTTTGTTAGTTTATTTCCACATATAGAAAAATTAAAAATACACAGTAAGAATAAGCACAGAGGAATATGATGAGGGAGAATTGCCGAAAACCCCTCTAGGGGCTTCCACAGTGACATTCTCCACGCAGCAAAACTACAAACACATAGTTCCATCTTTCAAAGAATGAATGCAAGTATACAGTACATCATCACTTTTATTATATACTCTACTATTATTGTTATTGTTTTTCGTACTTATTTATTGTTCTTTATTCTTTCTTATTCATTCTATCATATCTTATCTTATCTTAATAATATTCCGTTTAATTCACACTCATACATCATGCATTTTTAATTCTATTCATTATTTTTAATGTATTTAAGCAGGTTATTAACTGTCATAACTTATTCTTTGAGTGACGTTTGAATTTATTTGGTGCCAAGTGAATTGATTCGATTGGTTGGTTCATTGGTAGGTTGATTGATTCCTGACTCCCACCTGAGCCCTGAAGCTTTAGTTGAATCTCCTGTAAGAATCATAAACGTGAACTTTCATTGGGGCCAATTTAGTCACACACTCATGAGGACGTCTGCCAAAAAAAAACAAAAAAAACCCTCCTCCTCCCTCTACTTGGCAGAAAATCATTGCTTGTGTCTTTATCCTCCGGGCGCGCTCCCGCCTCCTGTAAGCGCGCGAGGGGTTTACCGTGGGCGCGCTCTTGGCACGGCGCCGCGCACTCCAGCCCGTGTGTAGTAAGCCAGAGCAGTAGAGCTCTCAGCTAGACATGGCGGCGGATCCTAAGCCGGACTGGCTCTCCTGCCTTCCCTCTTCTTGGAGTTATGGTGTGACTCGGGATGGACGCATATTCTTCATCAAGTAAATATGACGCGGATACTCGGATTCATGGATGCGCACTGGTTATTTCTCTGACGCATTTGGCTGTTTGTCTTTTTTTTTTTCTCGGGTTCTCTGTTCACCTTTTCCCCTCGTTTTCTTCCACCAACAGCGAAGAAGCAAAGAGTACAACCTGGTTGCATCCTGTTACTGGAGAAGCTGTAATCACGGGGCACAGAAAAACTCCAGGTAAATAATCAGAGGATTTCTTTTTTTTTTTTTCTCTCTCTCTCTGCTAAATAAAACACGCACATGCACGCACGCAGCGCTTTGGGGAAAGGTTATCCGCGCGTCACGGTTGGAAAAAAAAAACAAACCAGGGGAGACAAGTTGCGGAGAGAAGCGTGGAAGACGATGAGAGGAGATTTAGTTGTGTGTCTCTGCAGCAAAGCAACAGCCTCCTCTGCTCTACTCCTCTCTCCCCTCTCTCTCTCTCTGCTCTCCTCTGGCGGACCATTACGCACGGCGTCCCCTCCTCCTCCTCCTCCTGCTCGCTCCACCTGGACACTTTGCGACACACTTTTTAAAAGTTCCGTCACGTAGGCGTGAGCTGATTTCAGAGCCGATTTTCCCTGCAGTGACATTTGACAGATTTCCCCCTGAACCCCCCAACCACCACCCCCTCCCCTCTGCTGCACTAACTCCAGTATTTTCCAAAGCACGTAGAGGCAACCCGCGGCCGCTTCAAGAACAATGCAACCGTCTTTACACCGGTGCGTCAGTGTGAAGACGATATTCCAAAATATATAACGCACATCTGGAAAAGAAGGGGGTGGGGGGGGTGACGGGTGGGAAGGCACCGCTGCACGCAGATCAGCAGTGTGTTCAAACAGCTGGAGGCAGAGCAGTGAACGCGTACGGCCACAATGATTGAGCAATCCCACTATATCTGCTTTGGAAATTGGGGAGGGGGGGGGGGGCGTGGATTTTTTGCGTAAAGGGGCACAAGCCAAATGAGCTATTTTTTGGTCCAGACACTGCATTGCTGTGCAGGTGTGTGTGTGTGTGTGTGTGTGTGTGTGTGTGTGTGTGAGAGAGAGAGTGCATAATCAGCTTCATATCTCTCTGCACAGCTGTTTATGTTTCTGTGTCTTCTGTGCTTTTTTTTTCTCTTCTCCCATCTCCTCCCTGTCCTCACAGATTTACCAACAGGATGGGAGGAAGGATACACGTTCGAGGGAGCTCGCTGCTTCATCAAGTGAGTTGGAATGTGTGGAGAGAGAGAGAGAGAGAGAGAGAGGGGGGAAGAGATTGATAGATGCAGAGAGAGAGAGAGAGAGAGAGAGAGAGAGGCAGCGGTCTCAGGCGGTGAGGGGCTGCTTTGTTTGGTCGGCAAGCAGAGAGATTTCCCTCCGCTCTCATCAACGCCCACCTCGCTCCCTCTCTGCCCTGCTGGAGGAATTCTCAAATATCTCTGTTTGCTCCTGCTGTAACACACACACATACACACACACACACACACACACACACACACACGTAGACAATCTGTGTTAATGAATAGCTCCACCGTCTTGTCTTTCTCTCGCTGCTGCTGTTGAGGCTTTCTCCTTCTATCAGTCACGCTCTCGCCCTTCACCTCTCTCTCTCTCTCTCTCTCTCTCTCTCTCTCTCTCTCTCTCTCTCTCTCTCTCTCTCTCTCTCTCTCTGTCACTCTCTCTATCTGTCGCTCTCTCTCTCTCTCTCTCACACACACACACTCCAGTGGAAGGATTTGCTCAGGAACAAGTCTCTGCTGTCAGCGGGACGCAAGTTTGACAAGCAAGTGTGACTCGGAGGCTGCTCTGCTGCGCTGAACAGGCTCTACTTGTTGGCGTGCTGTGTGTGTGTGTGTGCGCACGCGTGTGTGTGTGTGTGTTTGAGACCTAGCCAGGGCGATCAGCGACTCATCTCCTCGTTCACATTTACTCATGCTACATGTAGATTTTGCGGACCTGTTTGACAACGAAAATGCCCTGCAGCTCTAAGCCAACCATACACACACACCCATAGCTGACACACACACACACACTCCCTCACACACACTTTGTTAGCAGACACTTTCATTTGTTCTACCTACTTTTCCCACCTAGTTTTCCCTGCTGTTGCTCGTGCTGTCTGTGGCCATTTTGAGAGCAGCAGCTGACACATATGGGGAGCTAATATAGCCGCTCCTATAAATAGCCCAGAACCGCTGCTCATTGGTATGTATGAATGCATGCAGAACGGCCACATGCACACCCTGTGAGTATGCAGGGACACACACACACGAGCTTGTCCAGACATGTAAATATACAAGCATGGTTACGTATACTGAGTCCTCACACAGTCACTTGCATGAGGAGGCAGTGAGATGTGACAAGTGGACAGTTTTGAGGCGTCACACACGTTCAGAGGTGGAGAGATGTAGAATAGAATCCCCCATAGTGTGTTCATATACATATAGATAGGTTTTCCATATGTTTTTATGATCGTGTGTGTCATGCTTTTGATTAAAAACACACACACACACATGGCGTCCTTTCACTCTGAAATGAATCAGCGGTCATCGCAGCTGCAGGAATCTCACAAACAGTCAGCAGTGTTATTTCGTCGATCCTTCCTGCAGAGATCCAGAATGAAACCGATAGCGCGTCGCAATGTAAACACTATTTCTAGTATCACAGTTGAAGAAGTCACAAATAGTGAGGATCCTAGTGCAAAACACTTATCTCCACCCACACCCCTGTTTAAATAATGCATGTTAACATTGTAGATCGTTACATCATAATGCATGAATGAATATGATAGTATTGTGTGGTGCATATTCCCAAATTGAACTAATGCCAAATTTATTCTAACTCATTTGTAGTCATTTCTCCCCAAGTGAAGGCAATATTAAAAAAGCATGATGATGGATATATTTTTAATGCTCCTCTCAAGGAGCTGATTTTAGGGTGAAGTTGATCAGAAATGCACATTGGAGGTAGATCTTTGCATCAGGGCTCAGCAGCAGTCTCAGTATCGAGCCACAGCGAGCAGAGAGCCGCTGAGCTCCTCCTGGTATTGTCTGAGTCAGAGCGGAGCTGCAGGCTGAAGAGTGGCACTGTTACATTCACGCTCTCGAATACAATGAGCGGCATTGGACTCGGAACAATTAAGCACAGTCTCGTACACTCTGCGCAACGACTGAATCGGCAACAAATCCTTCAGATTCTTCCCAAATTCCTGCACGGTCACTTTTTCTATCAGCCCATTATTGGAAACCCCTCGCCCCCCCCCGCCGCTACCCTCCGCTTCGTGGTGTTGAAGGCTGCCCTCTGAATGCTTGACAGTCGGTCAGCCCCTCCAGGCTCAGGCCTTCAGGGTGGGGGTCAAACCGCTCCTGGCTTTTGTTTGATCTTCAGGTTTCCATTTTGGAGCCGTTTATATCCTCGGTTGCTTCAATAAGCTCGTTCGGATTGTTTGTTTGCTGTAATAAAGGCCTGTCAGGGTTAAGTGACTCCTCACATTAAATGCCAATGAGTTTAGTTTGTAACAACAAACACTGACACAGGCCTGATTTTAAGAGCTTGCAAAGCTTCAGTGGAATATGAGGAAGAAGCACGAGCGGTCTTGTTTCAGTTTGGTGACTTTGTCTTCAGCATGCTCATTCCCAAACCGCTGCATGTTTCATGGAGAAGTGAAACATGGAGGCCTGGCTGCTTTTCTTTTTTTTTTTTTTTAAGTTGGTTTGTTGCATGTTTCTCATTTAGATTCAGATCAGAGTTGGGAGCTGCTGCAGTGTCTTCCAAATGCCTTTCAAAACCCTTTTCTTTTTTTCTTTCTTTCTTTGATTGCCAAGATTTTGAATTCCTGCCAAGCTATTTAGCTGCGTGCTGCTAACTAATTGTCCCGCAGCACAACAAAGGAGCATCAGGCCCCAAGAATGAAACATTGGCAGCACCTCATGTGTCATGATAGAATGTGTGTGGTCACTCCTCAGCCGTGTGTCATATAAAAAAAAAAATCTGTTTACGGCACATTAGCCGCCTGCAAAAACACCACGCGGCGTCTGTGAGGTCATGCAGCGGTGTGAAAACAATGGCGGGGGCTGTAATGTGAGCTCATTATTCTGCTGGAGCTGAGACAAGACAAGCAAGACACATGTCAATCAAGGCGAGGTCTCAGGCTTCATATCTTTACAAAAGGAACAACGGCTGTTAACCTTTTCAACGCCGGGCTTCTTCATACAGTCTCAGTGAGCCGTGCTGAATATTGTCATTTTTAGAACAATTCGGGCTGTTCAGAAAGGTCATGAATTTGCATGTGAGCGGCGCTACATGTGTTCTGGGATCGCTGTTATGAAAGAAAAAGTGCTAGAACCACTTTGATTCAATTTATTTAGTCACTTGAGCGATTCGTCTTTTTTTCCATTTAGAAAAGACGTGATTTGTGTTTTGAAACTACAGTTCCCATCATGCTTTAGGCCGGTATGTTTACATTTAAGCAGTGGTAGTTTTCATGGGCGTATTTAACAGTAATGTGGCTTCTTGACACTAATCGGATCCAGAAGATTCCAAATCACATATAAAAAAATCTAATAAGTTAACCTTAGGATACTTTACATATAGAAATAAAAGATGAGTTGATGACATGTGAAGATATAATATGAGCTGTCACATGAGGAGTTTGGGGTCATGCTTGTTGAATGATCCGGGAGCTGACATCTCTGAGGCCTTTAGAGGAACTGAAAGTCCCACTCTGGTTTCAGCACTCAGTTTCTGTGGTTGTGGAATAAAGAACTGGCACCGAAAATCCTTTAAAACATGGAACTGATCAATGCGTGTGATGTATGAGTGGTGACCAAGTACTGGACCTGACAAAATCATTCATATTCACATCATATCTACATATTAACATTACAGGGTTTGTGTCACACATGTTGTAGGATGAGCTTGTATTTGCATGCTGAGCCAATGTGCTGGTTATCATTTCCTTTCAAATATGTTGTTCATGTGGCTCAAATCAGAGAGAATAACACTCACTGATGTCACGAAGGTTATCAGCAACTCTTGAGATATTTTGAACTGAAAGTCTGTGACACAAATTGAGAGTTTTGGAGGGTGGCAGACATGAGGATTTATCAGGAAAGGGGGGGGTCTTGCATCATGGGAAATGTAGGATCCAGAGATGTTGGAGACGTATTAATACTAGGGACTAAATGTCAGGATATATCTCAGCTGCTCCACTTTTTTTCTTTTACAGCTTCATGGCGGTTCAAATCACTAAACCGCTGATTTCCACAGCGATCAGCTGTTTATAGGGTGAAATAGTTTTAGTGCAGTTAGATTCAAAGATTTGACTCTTTGTTTATGGTGTTACACAGTTTTTGGTCATAAATGATGCCATTTATTACACATCTCATTCATCATTCAAGTACTGTAATGGACATTAATTGCCACAGAAATCACTGTGAGGTCTTGAAAGAGGAGGTTTGTGTGTGTGTGTGTGTGTGCGTGTGCGTGTGCGTGTGTGTGTGTGTGTGTGTGGCTCAGTGGGGGCTCGGCTGCCCTCGTCTCCTCAAGTCTCAAAGTCCAGGAGAAATCTCTCTTCTGCTTCTTTTTTGACAACTCTCTCTCTGTCTGTCTGTCTGCCCCCCCCCCCCCGTGTGTGTGTGTGTCTGCACACTTACAGCTTACCTCGCCTTTTAATTTGTCCCTCTGTGTGTGTGTGTGTGTTTTTTTTGTACAAGTCATAGAAGCCTAGAAGATAGTGGAAGTGTGACCGAGCTGCTCTCATACTGTGTGTGTGTGTGTGTGTGTGTTCACTGATCCAGAACACAGATACATCCTGATCTGACTGTCACTCTGCTCGGCTGCTGACATGCTCAGAATATTTGATTCCGTGTGATTCCCGAGCTCAGGACACACACTTAAAAACACACACACGCTGACACACACACATACATACATCCTGTTCATTAGTGTGTGTGTGTTTGAAGCTCAGGGTTTTTTAATCCCACCTCTCAGTATGTGGTGGTGTGTGTGTGTGTCAGGGCTCGTGGGCTGTGTCCATGCATGATGAGTACAGCTGATGGAGGTTAGTGATATATATAGATATAGATACATACATACATATATATACACACACATATAGCAGGAGGGAAGGACACACTGGACCAGAGCTCAGCAGCACGTTCAGTAACCGCAGGCAGAGATGGAGTCAGCTGACAAGCAAATATAAATGATGTCTGAACCATAAAGATAGATTTATTCCTCAATAGACAGCTCGTAACATAATGTCTTTTTTAAATTAAATGTTGCTCCTTTATTCTATCGTCTATTTGAGACGTCGTCACCAAAAAAACAGCATCTGTGGTTTGTCATCACATGCTTCACACAGTCTGTTTGTTTCACTGCAGTGGACATGAGGAGTGTGATGTAGGAGGTGACAGTAGAATGAAAAGAAGAGGTAAGGAAGGAAGGAAGGAAGGAAGGAAGGAAGGAGCACTTTCCCTAAATGTAACCATTGAACCACAGAGGAGGCAGATCACATTCATACAAATGGTTTTTGAAGCTGTCATAGCTCAGTGACAAATAAAGGTTGGTAAGATGAGCAATTCAATAAACTCTTTGTTAAAATGTACATTTAGTATTTTAGTTGGTTTTATATCATTTGAAATGACATTTTTTTAAACCAAAAATAAGACTCTTGAAATGCTCCTGAAAATGTCAAATGGTGTAACCACAAAATATGATAAATTAAGATAAAATGTAATATTTACAACAAGTATATTTCATTATCCTTTAATTAATATAAAAAAAGTTTTCATTTTAAAAATTAGCATTTTTAAGCAAAGTTTTTATGGTTACACCGCTTAGACATTTTGGCCATAATCCTCTAATATATTCTCTCAAAATGGAGTAAAAGCAGAAATTTGATGCTGGGTCCTAAAAAAAAAAGACATTTATTTTCACATTTTAACCCTTTAAATTTAAACCACATGACCCTTTATAGTGGTGATTTTGGTTCTTTGAGCTGGGAACAGTATGCTGGGATGATACGTATCTAAGGTGACATATTCCATATTAGGAAGTAGCGGGTTAGGTGGATGTGTATTGATCCTAACTTAACTTATGAACCATTCTGTACTCAATTACAGAATTTAGGAAGCAGCATTAAATGAAAATGAGATGTCTGATGCAGGGGTGATTGCTCTGAGACAACAAGGGAAGCTCACCTTCCCCTTAAAATTGTCATATTAAATTCACACTAAAATTATAATTTACATCACATCAAATTTGTATTTGAATGCGTTCGATTTTTACAACTATGTCATCCTGTAACCAGCTGTTTATCTTCTGACGTGACACACTGGCAGTCCGCCGCAGACTCAGAGCTTCAACGCTGTTCAATGAGGCTTCTCCCAACAGCTGTTTTGGGCCAGGGGGCGGGGACAAGCCAGGATAAGAAGCTCATTGGATAATGCGACAAACTCGTCCCGCCCCTGGACGCTCAGCTTCTCTGGCGGTCGATGGAGCAGTGGGCGAGTCAGACGCTCTGCTGCTGTATGATGATTGGAGGAAATGTTTGGAGGGCTCACAGCCCCTGATAGACAGAGTACCGTATTTTTCGGGCTATAAAGCGCACCGGATTATAAGGCGCATTAAACGAAACAAAACGTGTCTCAGATAAGTGGAACTTTATTCAACTCATTCACAATAAATCTCAACATTGTTCAGTTGTAACACATAAAATACAAAACAATACACTCTTTTAACAGGTGGGGTCCTTATATACACACAGCGTAATATTACCGGTATGTTGAAGCACAGTACGTATTACTCTGCGAGGCTCCTGACTGCGGTAGCCGTAATGCTCCGCTAATCCATCAAGCGGTGCGGCTCCGTAGCTTACCAACGTCGTACTAAAACATTTGTTGTAACTGCCTCGCTTAGATATGACAAGCTTTAGACGTAAAGTGAGCTTCCCCCTGTTTAAAACACCAGCAGCCGTCACACTGGTCTGATGCTACCATGAATGAAAGCTACGACCTTTGTAACCAATGTAGCCCAACACCAATCTGTTATGAAGATATGTGCTCGTGGTTAGTTTTCTGGAAAAGACGATGATGTGCCTGATGAAGGTCTGAGAGACTGAAACGCTGCAGTGAGCGGGAAATGTTTTCTATTTTTGGAAAAGACGAGAAAAATGAAACCAGGATTTTGAAAACGCAGCACTCTTCCTGGAGTTCCCCCCACTCTCCTCTCTGTCCTAAACGCCTCCCACTATACTAACACAGGCACACACACACACACACACACACACACACACTATTTCCTCTGGAGGCACAGCAGTCTTTAGTAAAATGTAAACAGGACTGCCTCTAACCTGTTTGAATCTCTTTCATTGTCCCCCTTCCAAAACCTCCTCAGTCACCAGTCCATCAGAGAGTCCCAGAGCCACGAGAAACACCGGGACCCAGAGCCGGCTCAGTGTCTGATCCGAAGCCGCTTTTGACGTCTGGGTTCAGCTCCAGTGAAAGTCTCTCACTGCTGTGTTGTTGCTAAGAGTATGCACTGTTCAGTTTCAGATCACATGTTACTTTTCATTGTGCTTTCTGTAGATATTTCCATCTATCAGTTAGTATTCCTCCTATTCTGCTGAGCCTGACTCAGACTCAGGCAGGTCCAATCATTTCCCGAACTAAACGACTCCACGGATAACAAATGGTTTCTCTCCAGCAGCTCACTCTGTGACTCAAGCGTTGAACCCGTTTCAACTTTTAACGTCTTTTTTACCAGATTGCTCTATGTGCTCCCCCAATGCTCCCCATTCAAATGAATGAGAGAGCTGCACTTTTCCCACACACAGCTAAAATCAGCCTGAATGCAGCCTTGTGATGATGAAATTTCAATCTACAGATTTGTGTACATCAGGACCGTCCAAACTATTCCATAAAAGTTCATGTGGCTGCAGGTTTTCATTCCAACCAATCAGGATGACACCAGGTTTGACTCATTTAATCAACTGATCTCAGTCTTCAGACAGCTGATTGGTCGAATCGTGTGCTCTTGATTGGCTGGGACCAAAATCTGCAGGCACACGACCCTTTATGGAATAGTTTGGACCTGCCTGGTGTAGATGGACATGAATCTTAAGAGCCTGTCAAGTGATTATATAAGTAGACACATTATATATTTGGAGGTAGTGTGTTGGATGGATGTGTATTGATCCTAACTGTTCTGTTCACAGTTACAGAAGTTGTTGATGCTACCATGAATTGAAAGCTACAGACTTTGATTTCCTACGTTTCCCAGAAGTCAAAGCAAAGCCTGGACAATGTGAACATGCTCTGCTGATAGGAGGTGAAAGTCCTCCTTGATTGTTGGTGTGTTGCTGCCAAGTGTTAAGACACAATAAAAGGGGGATGAAAGAGTTCAAGAGGTGTAAACTGCCCCCCCCCCGTCTGGTTTGCGAATCTTGACTTAACTGAGTGTGACATGCAGCTGACCTTTGACCTCGCGGTGGCACAGCTAACAGACAGGATGAGGATTATTCGGCTGTCATTTAGCCTGACGCACATGGAGATGAAAGAGCAGCAGGGATTTTTCAAAGAGCTGCAGAGCCTCATGATACTTCAGCTCTGTCTGCACACACACACACACACACACACACACACACACACACACACACACACACACACACACACACACACACACACACACACACACACACACACACACACACACAGACATATGAATAAAAAATGAGCAGAAAAAGGGTGTAGAAATGAAATGAAAGAGAATCAGAGAGTGGATGGAGAATGTAACCTGGTGCTGACACACAGAGGGGGGGAGGGGGGGAGGGGGGGGGGGGGTTAGTGGCCTCTGCCTGTTCTTTTCTTCCATTTTCAGTGTGAGGACATGTTTCCTCCTCTCCTCTGTGTGTGTGTGTGTGTGTGTGTGTGTGTCTTTGGTTTAGCTTGGCAGCAGCTCCGTGCATTTGGGAACGCCACAAAATAAACAGTTAGAGTAACAGGACCGAAGCCCCGGCCGCTCCCCGCCCACCAGAAAACACAACTCACTGCTGCAACTGATTGTGACTCACTGTGAGAAAGTCAGTGATGCTCAGCAAGGCTATAAAACTCCTAATAAGTAACAGTCACCTCAATAAGTGGATGTTTTGATTCAGAAAGTCTCAGTTTCATTTGATTCCCTTCTTCAATATTCAGGTTAACCTTTTATTATTACCAACGTTTCATAGATGTGAATATATTCCAGACATCAAGGCTTTATTCATTCATTTCAATAATCCGTCAATTATTTACTCATGGTGAAAGATGTCAATCACTATTTTCCAAAACCCAAGATGATGTCATCTCATGTCCACAACCCAAACATATTCAGTTTACTGTCATATTTCAATATAGAAACATCGTCTCATTTCACAAGCTGGAATCAGACAGTTTGATCTTTTTCTTAAAGAGGATTCTCCAAACGGCACATCTTCAAGTTTAATAGGCATTTAATTTAATAGTTGGCAACAAGTTCATTAAGTAATACAGGAAACACTTTAGCTTTATTTTGAAAATAAGAGTGATTGAAGGGCACAATAAAGACTAAACTGTGAAAACATCTGACTGTCATAGAAACTAAAACATTTAACCCTTTTTTCTTAAAAAATGACTCCAAATGATGAATTATCAGAATAGTTTAATAGGCAGTTCATTTAATAGTTAGCAGCTAGTCTATTGATTGACTGATTGTTACAAGTACAGCAAACGCTGTTGCTTTATTTTGAAAATAAGATTGCTTTAAAGCTCAAAATAAAAGCTCAACCGTGGAACCATTTGGTTGTCATAGAGACTAAAACATTTTAACATCAAATAAGCTGGAATCAGAGAATTTGCTCTTTTTTCTTAAAAAAAAAAATACTCCAAATGATTAAATGTTCAAATAGTTTAAAGCAAGTAATTGAATAGTTCTAGCTAGTCCATTCATTGACTCATTGTTGAGATTCTCTGGGAACTTAAATGTATTGTAAATAGTACAAGTGAGAAACATTTTATTTTGAAAATAAGATTAAAGGGCAAAAGAAAAGTTAAACTGTGAATAACACTTTACTGTCATATAACTGTGAATGAAATGAGGTGGTTTACTGTATTTAGGTGTTATAAGCAAATGACTCAGCCTACTCCTTTTCAGTTGGAAACTCATTTATTTATTTATTCCTTTATTTATTTCTTTATTTATTTCTTTATTTATTCCTTTTGGCTCGTCACCATCTCTAATGGAGATGAAGGACAAGGACATATGATTATTGACTTTATTTCTACATGTGTGTTTGAGTTTAATGACCAAAGTAGAAAAAAAAAAAAGAAAAAGAAAAAGTGTCTGTGGCTCAGGAGGTAGAGCGGTCGTCCACCAATTGGAAGATTCCCGGCTCCTCCGGTCCACACGTCGATGTGTCCTTGAGCAAGACACTTAACCCCTAATTGCTCCCGTTGCTGTGCCAACGGTGTATGAATGGTTAGTCTCCATCTGATGAGCAGGTTGGCACCTTGTGTAGCAGCTCCTGTCATCAGTGTGTGAATGTGTGTGATTGGGTGAATGTGACTTGTATGTAAAAGACTAGAAAAGTGCTATTTAAGTATGTTTAAGTGTGTGTGTGTGTAAAAATGTGTATGGTATGTGTGTGTGTGTACATTATGTGTGTGTGTACTGAGCAGTTAACAACGAATGGGGCGAGGCGTGATGAGCATGCAGGGACAAATGAACCAACAGAAACACAGAACAGGTTTTTGGGAACATGTGAGGACAGAATGAAGAGAGTAATGGATGTGTGTGTGTGTGTGTGTGGTGTGAGAGAGCAAGGAGACTGTATTTGCTCACCGTCTGGAACAGGTGTGTGCTCAATGTGTGTGTGTGTGTGTGTGTGTGAGTCCGTAACACATCTACCGGCAACCAAGCAGCCGTATCGTGTTTATCGGAGCGATCGGTGAACTTTAGCGAGTGTTCAGATGATAAGTTGACTCTCAGCTCTGAGGTTTGGTGATATGGTTTCATACACAGTTTGTCAACCATCAGAGATTTTTTTCCATTACTGCAGCTTATCCCTTATCATCCAACAATCTGCTCGTACACTTTGTCGTATTAAGTCACGTTGCAAAATCATCAGGAGGTACGGCTTCATAACAACGCTGGATTTCTATCATTTTTTTGCATCAGTGTGTACGGAGCCTTTCCAGGTTTATTTAATTCGCCGGATTAATCAAAAGCAGACGCTCCCCCGTCATCGTCAAGAGAAACAGCTGCGGTGTTAGAAGATGAGGAGCGAAGACCGGGCGGCCCGGTGATGTGTATAGAAAGCTTTGTGTTTATGTCACTTATCTACACAGACTCATTAAAAGCACGCGAAAAAAATACCTGAGATGAGTCAGTGGAACAGAGCTGGTCGGCTGCAGCTCCGAGGCGTCTCGCTTCGGTTTAAAAGTTGTTTTGCATGAACGGATCTGTCCCTGTGTGCTTTGATTAACGCTCCAATTTTTTGGTTCTGTTGCCATTGTTACAGCTACACACATATAATATATATATATAAGCATATCATTTCCACTGGTTTCACAAAGGGGATTATGTTAACCTCAGTGTCTTTAATCTCTGGTTGTTGTCATCCAGTTGATACACTCTGCATTAATACAACATAATGATTTAGAATAGAAGAGATACTTTATTGTCATTGCACTGATAAAACAATACAAGGAAACTTAGTTCAGCAGCATTCCATATAGCAGCATCCTCATTGTCTTCAAATAATATCTAAAAAATCAACAAGTCATTGCCTTAAAATAGTCATAATAAAGAATCATTGTCATATAGAATAGTCAGTCTTTCAGTAATTCAGTTATAGAAAAATAAAGAATATTGCACTGCTTTGCATTCTGGATATTGTTATTTCCCAAGAGCTTAGAGCTTCATTTGAGTTGACTTTAATTGTTATCACACAGCCAGCTGTGGCTCAGGAGTGGAAGATCAGAGGTTCGATTCCCAGCTCCTCCAGTCCATATGTTGATATGTACTGATACTTAAACCCCAAAGTGCTCCAGATGTGCCAACAGTGTGTGAATGTTAGTTTCCTCCTGATGAGCAGGTTGGCCCCCTGTGTGGTAGCTCCTGTCATCAGTGTATGAATGTGTGTGAATGAGTGAGACTTGTAGTGTAAAAGAGCTTCGAGTGGTGAAAAACACTAGAAAAGTGCTATATAAGTACAGTCCATTTACCATTTACCATAGCTGAATGAAGCTTCATGACTGTGGACTGTCCTCTCTGCTGATTGGTGGAACATGTTGAGAGACAGCTGGGAAAAAATGCATGATATTGGAAGAAGAAAAACAATCATTAAATGTATACTTATATGTACAGGTGTTGGTGTGTAATGATACTGGGTTTTTTAAACATTATTTTTGGGCTTTTTTTGCCTTTTTAATGGACAGTTGGTAGAAGAAGCTGCACCTAACCAGGGGCATTGTGGGTATTTAGCATGCTCTGTAACCACTCAGCTATGAAACTGTTCTGATGAAAGAGAAAATACAATTAAACATCAGTCAAAGCTAAGGAAGTTTTAGACACTAAAACCTCTGAAACTGAATTTAAAAACATACATATATTAAATTTGTATTTAAAAAAGGATCAAACATTAAAAAATATCTGCACATATCGGTCAACATATTCACTGATACCGATATATATCTGTCATAAGGTCAATAACAGCTGATAACATTGGCTGATCTATACTGTATATGGGTCAGGCTCTAACCTGCACACAGTGTGTCAGGTACTCAACGGGTCGGTTGTTGCTGCATTTCTTCTTCTGTGGATTTCTGTGTCTTCATGTAATCCCAGACTGACTCCATGCACAGTGCTATAAATCTCACTTTTGTACCAATAACACTGAAAGTAATGTTTGGGATGGTTAGTGTGCAGGGATGAAAGCAGGAAGGCACTGTGAATGATTTCATTAGAATTAATCATTTAACAGGTCAAGATAAATGTGTGCAAGGAACCAATCTATATAATTATTGAAGCTGTGTGCAGTGCAGTGTGATCATATATGTTGTTGCATGTGCAGCCTGCAACAGTCCAGCTTCTCACACTGAAGGCTGGACTCTGAGAGCGCTTATCACTGTAATACAAAGGTGTGTGTGTGTGTGTGTGTGTGTGTGTGTGTGTGTGTGTGTCTACAAGCCAGCAGTTAGAGCAATTATGTTGTGTTGAGGAGATCATATGATAGAGAGACAGATAGGAGGAGAGGAAATGAAGAGAATTAAGAAGCAGAAGGAGAGAGAGATAGAGAGGAAGAGGACAGAGGTGAAGAGGACATGTCACTCATTCACACGTTCTGCAGGTGTTTCCATCTTAACAAGCGGTGCTGACAACACTGTGACGGCAGGGGTGTGACAGAGAGAGAGTGTGTGTGTGTGTGTGTGTTTTATTACTAGCTCTGCAATATCATGAGTGGAGTGTGTGTTTTTTTTGGGACAGAGAGTTCCTAAATGGGTCGTAGGCTGGGTGTGGCAGATCAGCTCGTGAATCGTTTCCTGTACAATCTCAACACACACACACACACACACACGCACACACACACACACACACACACACACATCTGCACATCATTCTACACTCCAGCTCTGCATTAAAGAGGCCTGACTGGATATTTTTTCACCTCCTCACGTGAGCTTTGCCCTCATACAGTTAGTGGTTGTGTCGGTGTGTTCTCTCTCAGGATGAACTCATGCTACATGTTTAGTAGAGGACTGTAAATACTGAAGAGAGACTGTCTGAGATAGGGACGATCCCTGAGGGGGGAACTGACCCACTGCAGAACAAGTAGCAGCAACCTGAAAAAGCTACTAGTGGGAACAGATGTGCAAAGTGATAGACCTTCTGTAGCTGTCCTATTGCATTTGTTGGGTCAAATGTTTAATTAGAGGCTTAAAGTATATGAGTTAAACATTTCAAATGATGCTGACTGGTAATATGAAAGGTGATTTTAAACATATAACAAGATTCTATGCCTTCTAGCAAGGTTGACAACACAAATATACAGAAATATAAGTAGTAGTGTTAGAAGTACAGTAGATATGAGGCCAGATGTTCATGTTGCCTGGCAGTGAATCACACACAACACTGACATTTGAAGCCATGAGAACAGCTCAGAGAATATCACTTACTGTGAAATCAGCATAAAAACAGGTCCAAGCATGCTACCATTACAACATTGTGTTGGGGGCTGGGGGCTGGGGGCTGGGGGCTTCATCATTCATCATGTGAATAGAAACAATGTTGCAGAATGTTGTTTAATCATATTACTACCGTTCCCCGTTTCTCCATGTATAAGTTTTCCACATTTTGACTTCAGGTTGTAGCTGCTGTGGCAGTGGGCCAATCACGTCACATTAAGTCGAGGAACACTTGCATTGATTGGCTGTGAGCAAGTCCATTCAAATAGTCATATTTTCTAGTTATGAATGTAAAAAGGATCGATTGCAGGTGTCGTTTGACGGGAGATGTTTCCGTACTACTGATTGATTCATTTTGGTCGATACCTCTAAAGGTACTGATACTGATATGAGTACTGTCCGTACTGATACCCAGCCCTAATGCTGTCCTGTCCTGTCCTGTCCTGTCCTATTGACTTCCTGTTTCATTTAGAATCCAGATCAAAATTCTCACTCTCACTTTCAAAGCATTTCACAGTCAGGTTCCTGCATATGTGGCAGATCTCATACAGCCATCTACACATCAGCTCGCTCTCCTGGGTCAAATATGCTCAGTTCCATACACCTGCCTAAGAACCCATGGTGATAACATCATTAATATGCACTGGGTCAAACTAGGCTTTGCGGTCATAGCAAGGCCACACCAAATACTGGGTTTAGACACTGTGACTTGAGATAGTGGTGAGCAGTGAGTCTGCTCCTTTTGGGGAAAACAGTCTGATAGTGTTGCTATAGCAGCCAAGGTCAGATATGTCTTTGACTGTTTTCCCTGAACGGGGTAAAGGTAACTGGAGTCAGAGGTTTGATATAGTGTTGGATGGAGGACAAAGGTCCTGAGTGAGGTCTAAGCAATGTTTTGTATAGACCAGTAGACTAAATTCTGTATATTGTAGATGTGTTGGTCTGCCCATATTTGGGCATGGCTCAACCTGTGGCATTATCTGTGTGGTTTAAAGTCTATCCCCGGAGGAGAGAAACTTCAGAATTGAAGGGAGCATCAGAACATAACATGTACTGATCATTCATTCACTTCTCCTTGATCAAGTAAATAAACCTTTTCAATACAAGACATCCTGGACTCATGTCTACTCTCTCCATTGATGTATGGGCTGCATAATTAAAATCTCTATCAATAACTTTTAAGGCTGTTGGGTGTAAACGTTGGAATGCTCTACCTGCACTCTTACAGTCTGTTGACTCTCTTTATGCATTTAAACCCCCCCCCCCCCCGCGCGCTAAAAACATCTGTGTAGACAGGTGTTTGGCTCACCTATGGACAGCAGGCTTCAGCATTTGATTTGTGTTACTTTTACTTATAGAAACATATATTTTGTGTGGATTGTTGTATCATCTGTTTATGTTTTATCTTGCCCATGTAAAGCACTTTGTGACTTATGTCTGTGAAAAGCATTATATAAAGATACTTGTTTTTTTATTACTAAGATTAAGGCAGTGGGTGGATCATTTCGGTCTAAGAACATAATGAAAGGGTTGATGATGTATGTGTGTTTGTATAGGTGCTGAGTGATCATACTGTGGTGTAATGATGCATATTGCAGTATTGGCAGACTGTGTGCAGTAGCAAATGTTGTGTCCGTAGCTGCAGAACAGCGCACAGTGTAAGATTATAGCTTTCATTCAGTCGTACAGTTTGTGACTTGTAGCCCAGCTGTGGTTTTTATATAAAGTAGCCTAAGCTTCAGCATGTTGTATGCATAAGTTGTATGTGCAGGGAAACAATAGTAGTTAACTGATATTCAGGCATTCAGGGCAATATCAGGACACAGCTCCACCCCATTCTCTGACTTCACCTGACAAACCAGGAAACACAGTGTGTTGGACTTCGTCACTGAGTGGTGAGACACACACACAGTGAGAGAGAGAGAGACGATTCACCGTCGGAAAAAGCGACACATTCGAGCTCTCGCTAAGAGTGGACCGCTATAGGACTGAGTTCCAGGAATATAGTTGGAATACTGCCACTACAGCACCGAACGCTGAGCAAGAGCTTTAGAAAAAAGAAGCAGTTCGAAGTGAAACTTACTTCCAGGAAATGCTGTGGAGGAGGGGCTGAAACCATGCTGCACTGACTCCGCTCTGTCTGTCTGCTGTGAGTTCAGCTTCACTCATGGCTCATGTATCTTATTTCCTCGAGCGAGACCTCTCGTGTCCGGTCTGCCACGACATCTTCAAAGATCCCGTCCTCCTGTCATGTAGCCACAGCTTCTGTAAAACCTGCCTGCAAAGCTGGTGGACCCAGAAAAAAATCCACGAGTGTGTGGTTTGTAAAAGGAGATCGTCGAGGAGCGACCCACCTTCCAACTTGGTGTTAAAGAATCTGTGTGAGGCTTTCTTACAAGAGAGAGATCGGAGAGCTTCGGAGGCTCTCTGCAGCATTCACTTTGAAAGACTCAAGCTCTTCTGTCTGGACCATCAGCAGGCGGCGTGTGTCGTCTGTCGAGATTCTGAAAAACACACCGGTCACAGATTCAGACCCATCGATGAAGCTGCGAAGGATCACAGGGGGAAACTGAAAGGATCTCTCAAGCCTTTGCAGGAGAAGCTGAAGCTCCTAAGTCAAGTAAAAGGAAACTGTGATCTAGCAGCACAACACATTAAAGTCCAGGCTAAACAGACAGAGAGGCAGATCAAAAAGGAGTTTGAGAAGCTTCACCACTCTCTAAATAAGGACGAAGAAGTCAGGATGGCTGCTCTTTGGGAGGAAGAGGAGCAGAAGAGTCAGATGATGAAGGAGAAGATAGAGGCTCTGAGCAGAGAGATAGCAGCTCTTTCACACATTGTCAGAACCACAGAGGAAGAGCTGAGAGTTGAAAATGTCGACTTCTTACAGAACTACAAAGCTGCAGTGGAAAGAGTCCAGCAGCATCCCCTGCTGGATGATCCACAGCTGCCCTCAGGAGCTCTAATAGACCAG
Organism: Scomber scombrus; assembly: GCF_963691925.1. Lineage (NCBI taxonomy): Eukaryota > Metazoa > Chordata > Actinopteri > Scombriformes > Scombridae > Scomber > Scomber scombrus. The sequence continues at coordinate 2,533,014 of NC_084991.1, forward strand.
GCCAAACACCTGGGCAACCTGACCTTCAACATCTGGAACAAGATGAATCAGATAATCTCCTACACTCCTGTGATTCTGGATCCAAACACTGCTGGTTCAGAATTGATCCTGTCTGATGATCTGAGAAGTGTGCGTTGGGGGCAGAGATCGCAGCTTCCTGAAAACCCAGAAAGGATTACACACCTCAGCTCTGTCCTGGGCTCAGGGGGCTTCAACTCAGGGACTCCCAGTTGGGACATTGAGGTTGGGGACAATGAGTACTGGGAGCTGGGTGTGCTGGCAGGGTCTGTCCAGAGGAAGGAAAATGTCTCATCTGGACTTTGGAGAATACGGTTCTACAACGGTAAATACAGAGCGTGCTCCATGTCAGACACAGACACTGATCTACCAGTGAGGAAGACGTTCCAGAGGATCAGTGTGCATCTGGATTGGGATAAAGGAACGTTGTCATTCTCTGACTCTGATACGAACACGCACATACACACCTTCACACACACTTTCACTGACAGACTGTTCCCATACATTAACTCTGTGAATGAACTCCCACTGAAAGTGTTAGCACGTAAGGTTGTATACAAAGCCCACACAGGAGAAATAGTGTGAGCAGACCGTTAGCAAAGCAGCAGCAGACTGTCTACACAGGAAGTGGTCAGGCCCAACACACACAGTCACTGTAGTTAAGCATCAGAATATGAAAAATAGACTTGAAGCGTGACGATATGTTTGGGGTAGCATTTACAGACATAAAGCATGAGTGACACACTTGATGTGCAGCCCTTGTAGACAGCTGGGTTGTTTTAAAATAGAAGTGTATCTGTTCTTTTGCTTTAGTAAAAGAACAAATACAACAATGTAAAAAATACTTACAAGTTAAAAGTATAAGTACATAATAGCAGGATAGTGGTAGTAGCAGTAGCTCATAGTATCATGAGCTAGATAGAGTTTGCAGTTAAAGTAGTGGTTTGGTCCCTCTGACTGATACATTATTATTATTTTGGTATAAATATAGACTGTTATATATATATATATATATATATATATATATATATATATATATATATATATATATATATATATATATATATATATATATATATATATATATATATATATATATATATATATATATATATATATATATATATATATATATATATATACTGTTTACTGACTACCACATAACAGAGAAATGAATCATGTTGGTAATTTTTTTCCTGATCTTTAAGTTACACTGGGTGAAGTTTATGATACAGCACCACCACACTTCAATGGTGATGGCAAGAATAGCATACATGCCAGTATCTTTATTAAAGTGAATTAGAAATGAAAACCCCTAATGCATGAATCATACATCCATAAAAACCCATTTTATACATGATCCATGATAATGAGAATGCTGAAAAATAGGAGTGAGTGGCAAAATTAGCATATTGTCAATATTTTAGAGACCCCCCCCGAAATTTCACAAATCATGTTTTCAGAAGAGCTCATGTCTTATTAAGAGGAGCCAAGCTCCCCGTGGCTCCCCTGTAGTTCACACCCTTTATATATTATAAGTAGTCCAAATGAGCTCCAACTCAACCAGCTACAATACTACAATGCTACTTACACAGTGATGCATCTGTTATAATGATATATAGATATAGAGTATATCACTGACTGTGGTTGTTTCTGCTGCATAATGAATATTGATACTTAAGTGTATGTGATGATGATACTTGGGGTAATAAGTAAAGGAATGGAATATGAAAACATCATTGTCATGTTATGTGTATGTGTATATGAACAGTCACCATGTCATGTCATTTCAAATGGAAAAGCTAATTAATCGCTATGCTTACCAGTACTCTTACCAGTAACATTCCACATTTCTTACAGATATAGTATATAAGCATTGACCCAGTAGTCTTGTATGTCAGCAGGTATTGTTTACACCGAGGAAGGTATACTTTAATGTCTGTTAACTAGTTTGTTTGTGTGTCTGACAGCAGGATATCTCAAAAAGTGCATTGCTAATAAATTTGCTGCACTGATTAGCCTTGAGCTAAAGAAAAGTCAATTAGATTTTGGTGGTGATCCAAGTCTGGGATTTCCACCATTAAACAATTATTGATTGAGCCACAGCTGTGAAACTAATGGAGATAGAGGCTTGATTCTAATTCCTAAGGGGGTGTTTGCAAAGTCAAGAAATCAATCCAACTTCAAATTGAAGCCATAGGAATGATGCGTTCGGATTGGAACAGTAAATTGGAGAATTGTTTAGCGTTGGCGGGGGCTTGTGCTCTCTGAGTGTCTTGCTGTTTTGCAATAGAAGGCTTTGCTTTGCTCTTATTCTCATTCCAGAATGAAACTCTTGAAAATGTCAGGGAGTTGTTTTGCAGCTCACTACTTTGTTCCCTGTGTGGGTGACTCTGAATGCCTCTCTCTCTCCGTCCCTGCTGACAGTCTGACACCTAATCAAGCTTTCGACCTCAAAAACACAAATGGGCTCGGCCGCCGCTGGAAGCAGAGCACGTCATGGAGCCCCAAAGACGCCACTGACCCTGTTTAACCTGGCACTCTGAAAATGGCTTTCCTGTTATTCCGGCTCAGTTAATCGGAGGCGTCCAGATATGTGCATGTAGGCCGCCGGTACCCAGAGGGATTTGATTGCTGGGTGAATCTACGCTGTGATGCTTCACCGAAGACTCAGACTAGAATCAGGGCACAGTTACCATCAGCCACCCCCATTTAAGAACCCTGATCCTAAATATGATCACATGGTTGAGAAGACTCTGCGAACCTCGTGACTGATGGAACACTTAAAAGTTTCAACCGAAGACTTAAGAGAGTACTTGCTTTAACTATGTGTTTGAATGTGCATGAAGGCTACCTTGTCTTGTTTATATTGTGTTCCTTTTGGAGGTTGTCACAGAAATGAATGCAACACCATGGCCACAATCAATTACTCACATGAAAAGTGAAGTAAGGTCAGCAGTAGACTCAGAACAAAGGCCACAACCCATCAATAGGGGTAAGTTATAAAGAGAAATACAGCTTACTTGAGTTTAGCCTTGTTCAGTTTTGTTTACATTGTACTACATTTGAATTCACAAGGAAGATATTGGTCTGGAATCATCTGGCTGTCATCTGCTGCCTAGTGAATACCTTTTTTAATCCACCATGTACACACACATGCAAGCAATTATGTGAACATTGCAGTTCCCATCACAGCAGCTTGTCTCTGCACTGTTAAAAAGTGTTTAAAACTGTTAAGAGTATATGATTTGACAAAATAATCTCAACTGGAGGTCGAGCTTGACCACGCTACATTGGCTAAGCTGTCTAGCATACACCCGTGAGCATGCTACATAAATGTGCAAAGAGAACTGGATAAGGTGTCAGAGGGAGGGCCCATTTCATTCAATGAAGCCAAAAAGGTTTGACTTCTTCTGCATAGCTTCCACATTTGTGGGGCCCATAAAGCAAGCGCGCTAACGTCTTCCACTGGCTAAGCTTGCTACTTCCAGTTTAGCCCTCCAGCTAACAGAATGGGGATAAAACAATGTGTGTAACTCTTCTAGATATTCCAAATGAGATCAGACCCAATGGATCAAATTCTGATAATGAAACAAGTTTAAAGTGTTTATGACGCTCAAACAAATGTATCCACTGATTAACAGTTGTCTCTTTCACAATGTTAGTCCATGGGCCAAAAGTCTGTTTGAGCCCAATAGCATCATGTGACGTAATTACACATTCTGGCCACTATGCCAAATTGGCTTCAAAGCCCAGTGCTCTTCTTGGGGGCTTGGCATGCTACTACTAAGTGTTGTGCTGCCAAAATGTTCTGGGAGCTCACGCTCTGTAATTATTGTTCCGTGTTTCTTTGTGACAGTGTTGAAGGTTTTTTGGTGTCATGTCGAGGTTTCGGAGAATTCCTCCTGACACAATAAAGTTTCACTTTGACATGCTGAAGGTTTTTTTGACAGTTTAATTGCAGCACATTTCGACACATTGAAGGTAAATCTTACATTGTTTGACAGCTTCTGATACTGCTGGTGTCAAAGCAGTCACACTATTGTTGATTTCATAATGGCAGCAGAATCAAGTGTTTAATGGCCGAGAAAATTCAAACTTATCTCTTATCTTTCTGTGACTTTACACACAAACTACATTAGCATTTACTCACAGTCAGCCTCAGGAACACAGGTTCATTAAAAGTAATGAAGCATTTATTCTTAAAAGGTGTTTTATTGACAGTCCACAAGAAACCTTTTGTGAACAAACTTTTGGCTGTTTTAGTATGGAGGAACCTTGGCTGGCTGGATTGATTTGAATTGAGCCGGTGTCTGCTGCTCAGCGATGGAGAAACACATCCCGATGTGGCTCTTGAGACGGAGAGAGCGCACAGGCCTCGGACTGAGTTTGATCAAATCACTCGCGGATCAACAGGCATTACTTTGACCTATTAGGTGTGGAGATGGCAGTAGAACTCAGATTCTGTCTATGTCCCTCTGTTTCTACATCCCCATCTTTCTGAGGACAGTTTTGAACCACCTGAGTGACTCAGGCTTGCCTTACAGTATCTGTATCAGATTAAGAATAATAGGGCTGGGTATTGGTACTTGATACCTTTTTAAGGTAAAAAATATAAATTGATACCAAATAGTATCAAAACGTCTCCTCTCAAACAATACCTGCAATCGATCCTTTTTGCACACAGAATTACAAAATATGACTATTTGTATGGACTTGCTCACAGCCAATCAACACAAGCTTCTATTCACATGATGGGTATCTAATGAAGTAGATTGATATTGGTATAATTTAAGGGTACTTAGATTGGTGCTGGTATCGTTATTTTTTTAAACGATACCCAGCCCTATATAGTGACCATATAGAACATTACATCTGCTGAACATCAGTATGTTATGTGACAAATTAGATGTAAAATGGGTGGTGGATCAGAGAACACCATCAAATAAAGAAAGGTAATGCCTGCACTTATTCCAAGCCACAAAATGTAATGATGATGATGTTTTAGTCCTACCTGGATCTTCACTAGCATCCTCACAGAGCTGCTATCGTGACTCTGGAGTCTTGGTTTCATTTTATTGGTATTCTCACAAGGCTCCATGCTATCTGGTGAGCTATTGAGATGCTCCAGATTCCAAAGATTCCACTCACATAGACCCCTTCCACTTAAAAATAATGTGTGTGCATTGTTCTTATCAGTCCACCAGGGAAAAAAAGACTTGACACATTTGAGTTATCTCGAATCTGTTGCAATTCCTGGGCAGTCTCCACTTTGAGAGTAAGGACCATTAAGCAGTGAGGCTTCAGAGCTAGTTTTATATAGGTCTAGTGTTCTGGTAGCATTGTTTTAGATGTTTCTGCTCCAAAACATCAGCCAAAAGCAACAGCATTCTGTCGTTAGTCATTTTCAATGTCAAACAAAAGGGTGGCAGGTTATCACTTTTTTTTTACATTAAGACTCATTCTGAGCTCTTGTGCCATTTGAGAAAGTAGTTCGGTGTGAGGTTGAGTGTGGTGGGTTTGTGAGGTCGACAGACTGCTGACATTCGGATTAAGGATGAAGCTTTTAAGTGCTTCCAGATTCCTGCAGCTGGAGGGCACGCCACTTCACCTGACTCTCACAATCCCAGAGACCACTCAGTTAAATTGCTGATATCATGGCCTGCAGCAACAATCAAAACCACATCAAAGATCAAAAGTTTCCAAACCAGAGATTTAGTTGGTGATGCCACACAGTGAAACTCAGAAACAGCAGATTTAGTGATCCTCTAAAGGAACAGACAGTGACACATCTTTAATGGACACATCTTTAAAAACCTTACTGTACATGACAGATACCTTTTTCTCTTTGCTTGCCACAATGACATTATGGTAGACAATTATAGATTTCTTGTTTGATCCCAAAGAAATTGATCATATTTTTATCAAAGCCAACCCAAAACACAGTTGAACGGTATGGAAACGGGTACACAATGATCTTAAAATCCGAGCTGTAAAAGCCTATTTTTAGCTGTTTTTTTTTGTTTTTTTCCTTGGCCTTATCTTAAATCCTCAGTGCTTCCCCCCCCCCACACACACACACACACTTACATATGTCATCCTCCCTCCACCATTTACTGCAGCGTGACAATATAATTCCAGGTGGAGCAATAAGAAAGCTTTTCTGCACACTGGTCGTCCTCTCTGTCTCAACCTCTCACTGATACAGAAGGCCTGTGTGTGTGTGTGTGTGTGTGTGTGTGTGTGTGTGTGTGTGTGTGTGTGTGTGTGTGTGTGTGTGTGTGTGTGTGTGTGTGTGTGTGTGTGTGTGTGTGTGTGTGTGTGTGTGTGTGTGTGTGTGTGTAGGTGTGTGTGTGTGTGTTTTTATTCAAGAAAAATCAGCCAATGGAGGACATTTAGCGTCCACAGAGATAAGGAATTAGATGTAGGTTGCTCCTTTTGTTCTTTTATTTTCTTGATTTGAAAGTACAGCAATTGTGGAAAATCTGTCACTTCCTGTGCAATGGCTCTGGTTTCAACAAACCTACTGAAACAAAGGCTCCAACTAATGATTGTTTTCATAAGTGATCAATCGATTCGTTGTTGGGTCTTATTTTAGGCTCATTTCCCAAAGCATAAAATGTGTTTTAATAATATTTTAAGACACATTTAAGACAAGACACGTTTAAGAAGCTGGAACCACATTTTAGCAGTTTTCTTTAAACATGACTCAATTATCAAAAAAGTTGGTGATTAATTTTTCCTGTTAATTGACTAATCGTTGCAGCTCTAGACTTAAGTTAATGGACAATGTATGTTGGAGTTATAAAAACGTCCTATTTTATGGCGAAACATCAAAATTCACCGCATCGCCACGCCCACCAGGTATAATGGAGGTCGATGGAGGAAGTTAGTTGGGTTAAATCTGTAGGAGGAATTCAAGTATGAGGCGTGGAAATGGGAAAAATGGTGCCAAAATTGAAAATTTGAATCAAAATGGCCCACTTCCTGTATGACTTAGGGTATGGCTCCAAGAGATTTTTTTATGCATCTTTACATGATACATACGCATACCAAATTTCATTCATCTACGTCAATATGGAGCAAGGGGCTTGGGCCCTAAACATGTTAAATGGTCCATAATATCCATAACATTGATTCAGTTCTGTAGTTTCACACATTATAATGCAAATATACTTAATGATGGCCATGTAAAACGTGAATATGTTGGTATGTCAAAGAGTAGAGCAGAAAATGAATTGCTCAGAATTTTTATCAAATTCAAAATAATCACTTAATAGTTGGCTAATAAGTATTGTTGGTAATTTTAGTAATGAAAATAATAGTTAGTTGCAGCACTTCTCTTAACAACATAGCCTGTGTAATCAAATAAAAAAAATAAAAAAATCTCTTTACTGTGATGCACTTACACATAAACGCCCTCTTCCTGTTACAGCTTGTTGTTGTGATCAGTAGGGAAGCACGGGGACAAATAGATGACTCGACCTTACCGCTGCCACAAATCAATGCAGAAATCTTAAAGAGAACTGTCTCATTTGCTCTCAGTGGCCATTGATAAATAGGCCTGCAGCGGACAGAACTGAATAATCCCGGGTGAAGCTGGTCTATATCAGGCCTTTGAATGACCTCTCCTGGGATCCTGCAGTGTTTTCAATATGCTGTGTGGGATTATGGTGTATGTTTGTGACTATACCTGCACCACCTGGATGCCCACTACCATCGGAGTGGCTCCAGAGCGGAGGTCATTAAACCATAGACAAAGAAAGACACAAAGGGAAAAAAAGCCCAGTAGGAGACGAGTGCAAACAGAAAGTTGAAAGATGAAAGTTCTGATAGATATAGAGTTTGTCTTATCAGCACTCTTGGCCCCAGTTGGAAGATTTGAGGTTTTTTTTTTCCTAATTGGCTGATAAGAACTTTCAGTGGGAAATGGATTTTGAAATGCTGCAGCATGAGGGGAGGAGAGGAGCTCCGTCTGGACTCTCAGATCTGCGTCTCTCAGCTCTGTGCTCAAAAAACCCAATGATGAAACTGTTGTGTCACCTCGTAATAAGTGTTAGAACAAATGTCTCACAGAGTGTTCTCAGCCAAGGATTATCCTCTTATTCATGTGGATTCTGCCTGTTTGTTCACTGCTGCTGTTCCACTGCAGGATGTGACACATGTAGAAATGTATGTCGGGAATATAGAGAAGACATTTTCAAATTGTTACAAATCTCGAGCTCTGATGTTCTCTCTTTAAAGTTGTGAACACTTGTTTGGAAAGCAGCAGAGACATTCTACCCTTTATTCCCATTATGCAACTAATAGCATCTTTCCATTGGAAAGCTCCCCGTCTAAATGTACTCTCCTTCCTACAACCCACAACACAAGCTCAGACAACCAGAATTACATCACTATGACATCATCAGGGTTATTTCCTCACAAGTGACAAAGCTCTTCCAGACCCACAGAACACTTATACAACTCTTTACATAGGCTGAGTAGTACTAATCATCAGTAAACTCAGTGGAGTGTCCCTTTAAGACGAACCTTTACTCTAATCACAAGAGCAGTTTTATGATCTTGACATCAGCAGCTGTCACTTATGTTTTCTTGTAATCACAGAATGACTGATCTTATTATTCTGGAATGGAAAAAATATAATATGTTGTGCTACTGAGAAATCAAAATGAGAAATATCTACAAATGTGTCCCCTCTAGCTTTCCGTACTCAACTGTGTGAGCTGTATTTGTAATAATGGACACAGTGGTCTGTATAGCAAAGTAGAACAGGTGAAAAAATGTGTTCTTAAATGTGAAGTTTTAACCAGTTAAGTATTACAGTCTGATCGGGGTGGCCACTGAGCAGCTGTATTTGAGCAGTTTGGGAGTTAAGGGGCCTCATCGGTAATGAGGGAGGGGCCCAGACAGATTGATCCTGGGATCAGACTGGCAATCCTTCCCTTTCACAGCTTGCTTCTCAACAACAACCTTTTTAGGTTTGTACAACAAAGTAGTGTATTGATGACATCATCACAGGTTAAGGGTAAAATCTTGTCATTTCAGTGCAGTCACAGTGATCAGTGGATTTGCTCTCAGGGATGAAATAATTCCACTCATTTTTACATTGAACTCATAGTGAACTCTCTAATTTGCACTGTTGACTAATAGCATGCTGTCTTGACAGTGCTGACCTTTGGATGAACAGAGTCCAAAATTCAGCTGTGTTCCACCGCCCACTTTAATTCAACCTCCTCTGTTGGAGCATCAACTCCTAAAAAAAACAGAGGCATGCTTTGCAAGGCGAACGGCCAAGCTAATAAGACTCCTTTAACATACATGATGAAGACAAAATACTAAGAACACTTCACCATCACCCACTACAACCACAATAATAAACTTAAAGTAGAATTATCACCTTTCTGACAATGTCAACAAAAACTGAAAATGTATAAACTTCATAAAAGTAGAATTTATAGCAGAGCTGTTGTATTGGATTGAATTAGACTTCACAAGTGTACCTGATGGAGTGGACAGTGAGTGCAGTTGTCAATTTTCTAATAATGAATCAATGTATGAATCATCTAACCATTTCAGCACTATTTCCTACAACGGGTTACTTTGTAGGCGTAGGCAAAATGTTGTAAATATCTTACTATGGGAATTCCCTAAAAATTCCATATCCCCCAAAAAAAAAACTACTGGTAACAATACACAGACAATACTGTGTGTACTAGGTATTCCTAATGTTGTGGGGACTTAAATCTGTTCCCTTAAGGGAAATTATTTATTTAAGGGTGAAGACTTGATTTAAAGTTAATATAAGTTTAGGGTTATGTTAAGTTTAGGATAAGGGTTAAGATTAGGCATGTAGTGGTTATGGTTACGGTTAGGATAAGTGTCCAATAAATGAATGTAAGTCAATGTAATGTCCCCTGAAGTGATGGAAACATGGTGTGTGTGTGTGTGTGTGTGTGTGTGTGTGTGTGTGTGTTCAATGATTTACAGGCCCTCCTAAGTGATCTTCAGGAAGTGAGGTCAGAGGGCCTACAGGAAGTGCACTCATGTGTTTCCTGTGCAGAATCTTCACAGCCCCCACTGGCTTGTTTTGGTCTGGAAATGTGGTCCATTTTTTTCCCCCCCTTTGCTGTTTTGAAATGCAGCATTCTCATTCTCAGCCTGTTGTGCAGCGTAACCTTGGCAGACTTTTTGTCCTCACTTAACCTTTTTTTTCTCTGACTTTGTGAGTCCAAACATCCTCTAACAGTTTTTCTCCCACGTTATTCAGTGTTCCCAAAACACTTCAGAGCCCGGAGGCACATATTGACTGTTTAACTCACTGGCTTTCTCAATACATCACAGATTGAAACTTTAAACCCTAATTCGATAATACTGCTAGTGTGTGTGTGTGTGTGTCTGTGTCTGTGTCTGTGTGTGTGTGTGTGTGTGTGTGTGTGTGTGTGTGTGTGTGTGTGTGGAAGAGCGATGCAAGTAGGCATTAAGCACCATTATGCTTTTATTCATCTTAAAGAATGTTTTCAGTGGTGTTTTGGCTTTACCATTGCATACATCTTTTTAGAAATTGACCAATCAGTGGGCTGAAAATGAGTTGGGTTTTGTTGTTGTTTGTTTGTTCAGGGTGACATCATCAGGTTCACCATTTTTTTTTTGTGTACAAAAAAGATCAAAATCCACAGAGCAGCATACTTCCTGAGCACATTCAAACAGACAAACCATTTCTCATTTTGGATAGTTTTGAATAGTCATTTCATTTCACATTTGATATTATTGGTCTCCAGAGGATGGATATTAAGTTTGTTTTGGACACCATGGGACCAAACATTTAAGTTATGTACATTAAATGTCAAGATTTAATAGTCAGATCTTGGACTTGGGATCATAAATTTCATAAAGATCATAAAGCTTGACATTTAATTTTTTGCCCCAGGCCTCCTAACAGGGTGATCTGTTCATGCATACATCAGTGCATAATGTATAGTTACAGTCTGAGAGATGTTTTTCATATGTGTGTGTTTAATCTCTAGATAGCAAGCTAAAAATAACTCTACACTTGAGAAGTTCAAACCAATTCCTCACCTCAGAAATGATTTGAGTCATTTTTCTGATGTGTGTGCTGACACGTCGTGTGAAGTGAAGTCGGGGTGTATTCAGGCAGTTAGTCTCCGGCTGAGACGTAGCATGTTAGTGAGGGAATGAGTCTAGGGGCTTGTCTGCTTCTATGAGCCGGCAGACGAGCAGAACATGTTTGACACATTTACCCAAACGCTGTTGGGGGGGGAAAGACGGCGCTGGAGGAAAAAAAAAAAAAGAGCTTGTATATTAACGGTGTAGCCTCCTTCTGCCATCCAGGAGAAGAATCAAACGTGGAATCGGTCGCTTCATGAGCACGATAATCAGTTTTTGTGGAGTACGCTGCCTTCCTGACGTCTCAGACACACTGGATGTGTAACATGCTTTGCAGGTGAGCTGAAGAAAGATGTAAATCTGTGTGTGTGAGTGGATTGTAGCCTACCACTCTATAACATACAGTAGAGAAAAAGCTGAATTAGCCCCCAGCTGTTCCATTAAATGGAGACTTTGGTTCTCTGAGGATTAGTTCTATTGATTATAACGGCACCCTACTGCTGCAACAATAGGATTAGATGAAAAGTTGCTTATTAGAAACATTAAGAATTCACAGAGAGCATTCATGCCCCCCAGATAGTAGAGATAATGTCCTTGTAAACATAGTTAGCTTCCATCCTCTGTCTGAAACATTTTCTTCCAAAAATAACATTTTATAAGAAATATAAATGAGGAAATCTGTATCTAAAACTAAGTCTGATGTGTTTAGTTGGAAATGTATTCATTCTATCATCGCTACAACATCCATTATTAGCGGCCTGAGTGCTGTTAGCGATGTTAGCCATGCTAGCGGCGATGCTGCGTGGCTCTACAGATAGCGGCAGTCAGTTGTAGTTACTTTGTTGACATTAAATTTAGCGCAGACCTTTATCATACCCACAGAATGAATAATAAATCATCATATTCCAAATGACTAAACAAAAACTAACTGCGAGGCCCATGTGTTTTGTGCTAATTAGCAACAGTCATGCTATCTACATTCACGCTGTTAGCAAATATTAGCATTCCGAGATTAGCATTTAGCTCAAAGTGACAGGGAAAGATGCTAGTGTTGGTTTAATGAAGCAAAACGTCTGTGAGCTACTTCAGGCAGTTTATTTGAATTTGCTGCTATAGTCACTTATGGTACTTTGTCATTATACACTTCTAGCACGACTCGGTACCAGGAACGTCTGCACCTTGTCGAAGGACCGCGATGTAGTTTTGCGCATAAGAGCCATGTTAACTCGTGTGACACTCGCTGTAACTATTGTTGCCGGTATTTAAAAATGGCGGGTATTGATTCTTGTGTGGGACGTCGCACTCATGACTCTTCCAGCGACGGGATTCTCTGACCAATCAGAGGCCTGCAGTCTGTTGACGTCACATTTAGTATCGGCTCGTTATATATGAAAAAAGTAATTTATTAAACAGTAATTTAATGTCATCATAATTGAACTAAACCACAATCTTTCACTAACCTTAACCAAGTGTGTTAGTTGCCTAAAAGTGTCAATACATGGGACAAATGAGATCAACTCCAGTCCTTTTATTAGAAGACAGGATTCTCATATTGGTTCTTACTCCTTTGTGTTTCACAGTCTTAAAAACTCTTTAATTTGACCCTCAGAAACTTGCACATACCTGTAAGCAGACAGTTCGAGTGATTCATCTTCCAAGGAACAAACACAGACACACACACACACACACACACACACACATTCCCAGATGTCCCTCTCAGAAGACACACTCAACCCAGCAGTAATAACACCATTTAGATAAAAACAAGGGTGTGAGTGGATGTAGAAGAGTCAGCAGTCCTAGAAATGTTATTACTGATGCTGTCACAGTCATGTGTCACCAGGTCTGATTGTTCAAACCTGTGTGTGTGTGTGTGTGTGTGTGTGTTTGTTCCTGGGAGGGACATCTAGGAATGTGTGTGTGTGTGTGTGTCTTCAGAGATATTAGGGTTATAAAGTCATAAGAGAGTCAAAAAAGTGTCAAAGGGTTATATTTTTTTTTTTACATCTTCCAAACACTCTAAACTGTGGATAATAAAACCCATTAACACGCATACACTTAATATATTAAAATATGTTAAATTGATACTTTAATGAAACACATCGGGGGGTAAGCAACTGGATTTGCACTAATTTAAAACGTATCTTACATTATAGATATGAATGGTTACTTATTATGTTTATCCTTTAATTCAATCATTTATTTATTAATGTAACAAATCTATGAAATATTTGAGTATTTTAGATCAGGTGGTGGTCGCTCACAGGAACATCTGAAGTGAAAAGTGAAAATGAACCACTGAACACTGAGCTGACTTTACTGGGACTTTATTTTGACATGTTTCGTCTGCAGCTTCCTCAGGGTCACAAAAGCAGGTCACATGACCAATCAGAGGACATATAGCAAAACTGTTAATAGCACAATTATTTTTATTTTACTGTGGGTTACATAAGGAAAAGTCCGGCTAAAAAAATGTACAGTGATTTTACAGCTCACAAATGTAAAAAAAAAAAAAAAAAAAAAAAAGTAAAGTATTACAGTTAACATTTCATCTTCTTTTGGAAGTGTTAGGAGTCAACTTGGCAGCTATGGTTCTGTGTTTTGTTTCCATTTGCAACAACAAAGATCTGATTTCATCACAGCTCTGATTTGTGCAGATGTTTGATTTTGGAGGCTGTAAAACAATATGAGAAGTGTTGGAGTGATGCATCTGACCTGGAAAGTAACAGGACTTTGAAAGCATCATTGTTGAGGAAGAGGAACCAATCAGGGACGAGCATGTGGCAGATGTTCATGAAGTTGACTGGCTGTCAACATGTCAAACACCTCTACTCCTTTCACACGCGCACACACACACACACACACACACACACTCACACATATACATCTCACACATATACATCACACACACACACACACACACACACACATATACATCTCACACATATACATCACACACACACACGCACGCACACACACACATACATCACACACACACACGCACGCACACACACATATACATCTCACACATATACATCACACACACACGCACGCACGCACGCACGCACGCACGCACGCACGCACACACACATATACATCTCACACATATACATCACACACACGCACGCACGCACGCACGCACGCACGCACGCACGCACGCACGCACACACACACACACACACACACACACACACACACACACACACACCTCGATGAGTGAAGTCTTTCAAACTTGCTCGCAGTATTTCTCAAGTGTCCCATCTGGCTCACACAGTGTGTTACAGTGTGTCACGGTGTATTACTGTGTGTTACAGTGTGTTAGTGTGTTACAGTGTGTCACAGTGTGTTACAGTGTGTTAAAGTGTGTTACAGTGTGTCACAGTGTGTTACAGTGTGTTACAGTGTGTTACAGTGTGTCACGGTGTGTTACAGTGTGTTACAGTGTGTTACAGTGTGTCACAGTGTGTCACAGTGTGTTACAGTGTGTTACAGTGTGTTACAGTGTGTCACAGTGTGTCACAGTGTGTTACAGTGTGTCACAGTGTGTTACAGTGTGTCACAGTGTGTCACCGTGTGTCACCGTGTGTTACAGTGTGTTACAGTGTGTCACAGTGTGTTACAGTGTGCTGCTATGCTCTCACATGGAGGCTGATTGGTAGCAGTACAAGTTGGTGGAGATGATGAGAGATGTCAGAATAAAGTCCTAATATTTAAAGTATATTAGTAATATTTAAGTTTCATGTCATTATGAGAATAAAGTCAGAATATTGAGAAAATCATAGAAGTCATATATTGAAAATAAATCTGTAATTTTACAAGAAAAACAAGACAGTTAGTGATCAGTCATATTATAATGAGGTAGAGTTTTATTTTGACAAGAAAAAGTAATTAAAAATAGTAGTTGTAGTAAAGAAATGTCAAAAGTAAGTAAATATAAAATGTAACTTTGAGGATATTATTACTCATATTTTCAGTAGATAAAGTTATAATATAATGATTTAAAGTTGTTATTTTGTAAGAAAGTCACAACATAAAGTTGTAATTTCACATCATAATATGTCAGATGTAAAATTATGAGTCATTTTACAAAAAAAGTCATAATTAGAGATAAAGTCACAATGTAACAAATCCCAAAACTGTCAGATAAAGTCATACATAATGAGAAAAAGGGGTTCTTCCCTTTTTTATTTAAATATTTTTAATTCTTCTTCTTTTATAATCAAAGTGATAGCAGGCTAATGCAGCGCTCCCCTGTGCCTCAGAGATGGCACACTGCCCTCTGTGCTCTCCATCAGGCTGCAGGCAGGATGAAAAGGTAATCTACTACTGAGGCTGCTCAGGATTACAATGATCGAGGGAATCTGAGGCTACGCTGTGCCAAGCTTAGGAAATTTCTCTCAATCCACACTGGCAGCTGCCACAGCTTTCTCACTACGCTAATGTTCTCAATCTGGGTTTGGAGAGCTGAGCTCAAGCCCACCAATCCCCTCTTTATTGTGTGTGTGTGTGTGTGTGTATGTATGTGTGTGTGTGTGTGTGTGTGTTCAAAACAAACAAATGGATAACATGAATAGGATTTTTGAGGTGAGCCTGCTCCTCTGGAGTCAATAGGAAGCTTATGTTTGGTTTATGATTATGAATTTAAAAGCAGGAGATGGCAGCATGTGGAAATACAAAGGTTTGTTTTCTTTTGTTCAGGTTCGGTATCACAGCTCACTGGAATGTAAGTTTCTACTCTGGCCTCTAGTTTGACTCTGGATATGAACACACACACACACACACACACACACACACACACACACACACACACACACACACACACCACAGAGCTTTTTCTTTCCACACACACACACACACACACCCCCTAAGTGGATGATGTGGAGACAGTGTGTTCCCCTCTGCAGAGCTTCCCTCTGTCACACACTAAAGCCATAAATCGGATGAAGTTAGCGGTGCGGTGTCGGCCCGGTGCTCTTCCTCTTCCTCCTCCTCCTCCTCCTCCTCAGCAGAGAGGAGCGTAACGTCCACCGCTGCTGTTCACACACTATGATGTTAATGCTGTTTGTGCTCGATTGGATAGACAGTAGCTGCCGTGGAGTGACGAGGAAGGAAATGTTTAAAGGAAAAGTGGAATTAGTCCCATTTTGTCCTGATGGACAGAACACACAGCTGCACTCATGAGAGGATGATGAGCTTCTGTGCTTCTAAACTCTGCCTAGCGATGTGATGACAGTACAGGTGGACGATGGTGGCGGATGATACAGGATGCTTGATGGGTCAGTAACCATAGCAACAGAGTTGTGCCCTGCAGAAGTATGTGGTAACCTCTCACTGTCAGAAAGCACCTGATTGGATAAGTCATGTTTCCTGTCATAATATTCAGCACACTGCACTTGTAATCCATTCATAATCTGTCATAGCATTTCAAATCCTGTCATATCTCATCTCTGTACAGATTAACTGCAGCTGATTTACAAATCAGGATTACATGATTTCTGTCACCTTGTATAAAGTTTTTTTTTTTTTTAAACAAGAACAACCACAGTGACAAAGAACAAGTTCCTGCAGGCATGGCCGTAGCTACCATTGAGGACACCGAGGTCATGTCCTCGGTATTTTTTTCTTGAAGTTTCGTTTAATTGTGAAGTGAAAATAGCCGACGAGACAATTATCCTTGCGTCAACGGACCGTCATGTGACACGTACTTGAAGATTCCGCTGCCATGTCCAAACGAAAGTATCTGGCTATAGCCAGCGGTGGAGTGAAGCCTTGAAATCGCCAGAAATATGTTGTCTACATTTGTGAATTGGACTTGACCCGATTTTGCAAACTGTTCATTCATTGGACGAGCCCTTTTCTCCTTTTCCCAGCAGGCCGTGCTCCATTCCACATTTTAAGAACAAACAAAGAAAATAATATATTGCAGTTATAATTTTTAAATATACAACCATGGAAGTTGTAGAATACTGAAATAGGAGTTGATTTAAGTTGCAAAATTGGAAATGATAAGAAAGAACTGGACCACAAGAATGACCATGACTGAGAAATGCACAGCAAGAAAGCAGTATAAATACATCATGGATTACAGCAAATAGTCATATAAATTGTGGTCTTGTTTTTGACCTCGGTATTTGAAAAATCTTGGCTACGGCCTTGCCTGCAGGTTCTGTAGCAAACACTGCTTCTGAAAAATGAGTCAGCTTTGTAAGAAAAACCTGTTTCTGACCTACAGGAGCCCAGAGAGGACAAGATGACTTTCAGTTTTTTTGTTGTGTTATAGTCGTTTCATTATCCGGACAAAAGAAGAGAGGCTGTTATCTTGAGGACAGAACATAATGAGTTTGTGATGAATAAACAGAGAAGCTGATCTAATTTATTCCAAAGGTTGAAAATAAATAATTGAAGTGATCACAGGGGAGAGATGGGGGGGGGGGGGTTTTGTCCACAGCTTTTCATTTTTATTGTTGACCCTGGCACTTGAAATGTTGAAATGCTTCCGAAATACTACAATGGCTCTTCCTTTTTGTGTGGTGCAGGGTGGAGGAAAAAAAAGGGGGGGGGTGAAAGTAAAACCATACGAGAATAGACATGGAGAGTAAGAGGAAAGGAAGAAAAAGGTGTGTGTGTGTGTGTGTGATATGTCATCTTAACCATCAGCTAAGTATTCAGATTCCATGTCAAACACACAGATGGACACACAGAGATCAGTGAAGGTCAGCAAGATAAAGATAACTAAGGTAGAATAAAATAAAAAAAATAAAAAGACATTTGTTCCATCTGTTTTCATGTAAAAGGCACTGTCATTAAAACTAATGTAATGTTAATGTAATGTGACAGAGTTCATATGCATCTAATGCATGAAAAGTTGGTGTCAAAATTAGGGCCTGACTGATCCTGGATGTTTGGGGCTGATACCAATATTAGGGAGATAAAAAAATTCCGATATCGATCAGCAGATAATCTCATATATACAGAATATTTACATAAAAAGTTATCAAACAGTTGTGATAAAGATTTGTAATGGAAGCAGGATATTTTACTGACTCATTATAAAGTGAATCATTATAAACCACTCTAAATAATAAAACACATACAACAAAACAAAAACATGTATTAAACTTGAATTAACAAAAATGATACATAGCCTATACATAAAGTGGTATTTTCAAATTCCATGATTGTTCCCTGCAGAGAGCGGACATGTGACCACCTCCATTCATTTCCACCAGGGACATTTAAACAGTTTTTCAAATCTGGCATTTTAAAGGCTCATTTCACTCAAACTACTAAAAAGCACATAGAATCATTTGACCCAGTCGTGTAGATAATGTAGCTGTGATTTATCCAGATCTTTAAAGTCTGTCTCTGTGATCTGTGAACAACAAACAGCTCAAAGCTCTGTAAATCATTTCACACAGATTAAAGCAATGAGTGGATCCTTGTTGTCGTATCATCCTGGGACATTCGTCATGTCATCCTATCCGCCTAACCAGGAAACCGTGTCACGAAAATCATCTTTATGAGAAGAAATTGGGGCATTTCTTCCTCTCACAGTGAAACACTTCATGCCCTTCAGCTAACTTTTAACAAGTGTGTCCCGCTGCAGCTGTACTGTAGCAGCTCTGTGTGTGTTTCACAGTCCACCGAGGGATCAGATCCGCCGCTCAGCGCTCCAACCAGGTGAAAAACAAATGTTAGCAAACAAGTACTCATTAGCATCCCCAAATTGAATAAACAGTGCGGTAATAAGCAGAGAACCGCCCGCTTCATCACAGCTGATGCAGCTGGATGAAAAACATACTGGAGCACTGAGTTGTGCTTCATGCTTGTACATTCTGAGAGAAAAGTTCTTTATTTAGCTTTCTGAAGTATTCATTCGTTTTTAAAAAAATGAATTTTAACTGTAGTGTGCTTTACTTGTGTAGCTGGTGACACTGAACCTGTGATGTCTTGGCATAGACTGTATATAAAATGGACGTAACATCCGTGACATCACCCATTGGTTTGTGGACTGCTGCTTGGAAGCGAATAGTTTCGGATCTGGGCAGTGCCATCTTGAAAATTTCAGGTGCATGCTGGGTAAAAAAAAAAACACGGATTCTACTTATATGGGCAGGAGGAGCATGAGGCGCCCTCCTGAACCTGTGAACCAATCAACCTGTCAATCACGACGTAGCCACGCCCTAATGCATACCCTGCTTTATCGTCACATATAAAATCAGGGAGGCCAAAATGTCCCAAATGAACATCATACTGCATTGAAGAAGGCTTTAAACTAGCGATTGAGACCATAAACACATTTTGAAAACGTTTACTGAGGTTAGAAATCAAGTGAGAAGTTGGTGAATTCTCCATTGACTTGTATAGAGACGGAAGTCCTTTTGACACCAAAACGGTCGCCCCCTGGTGGCCTTTTGATAGAATGCAGTTTTAAGTTACTTCTACGTTCGCATCATTTCAGAGGCCGATGAGCCCGCCTGTGTCTTGGTTTTGGCTTATGGGAAATAATGTTGATTAAAGGACCAGTGTCAGTGATCTAGTGGCCAAACTTTGTAATTACAACTTCCTGGTTCATCAGGTGATGAATACACAGAAAGAAGCAGCTGTAAAACTGAGAATACATTTTTTTTTTTTAAGCATCACATCTTTAAGTCCTGTATCTTTATCTCGACACGGAGCCCGACCGGATTATTACTGATGTCGGTGTGATTTTGAAAGAGGTTTCTTATCGTCCGTTGAAATAACACTTTCACCTTGTGGGGGCGGCCGTGGTTCAGGAGGTAGAGAGTTTAACCACTAATCTGAAAATCGGCGGTTCAATTCCCAGCTCCTCCTCCGGTCACCATGTTGATGTGTCATTGGGCAAGATACTGAACACCAAATTGCTCCCGATGGCTGCACCAATGGTGTGTGATTGTGTGAATGTAGTGTAAAAGTGCTTTGAGTGGTCAAAAGACTATAAATAAGTATATAAGTACAGTCCATTGAGCTCGTTTCAACAGTATGGACAGACAGAAGGTGCCTTCCTGAAACCAGAACAATATATAAAACATAATGTGTAATTTTGTCTCAAAGGAGAACACAGGACGAGCACATCTGTATGTACCTAAAAATACCAGATGTGTGTAGTTATTGATTCTCAGAGAACAGTGAGAATTTAAACTAGATCTATATTCATGTATATTTCATAACTTTGAAATAGCACAGGCTCTCTACTGTAAATGAGATTTTAAGATTTTTTTAAATTTGTATTGAGACACCCCCTCCCACACACAGCGTGCTCACTCAGTAGAAGACTTTGTATAACAAACAGTCTAAATCCTGTTGACAGAGCTGTAGTCATATAAATCCGGGGCTTGACGCAGGAAGTGTGTGTGTGTGGATTCATACCTGCGCTGTGGATGTTTCCGCTCGTCCTCAGATGTGTGTGTGTGTGTGTGTGTGTGTGTTTGTGTGGAATACAGGCTTGCACTGCTGCATTGAGATGCGCTGCCAGGCGTGGGCTGAACTGAAGATCATCTTTTTTTTGCAGAGACACTGACACGTTTCACACCACTTTCATCCTTTCTCCGAACGAGGTGTTACGACAGCTTTACTACGCTCGTTCCCTCGTGCATTCTTCTACATGTAGTCTGACACACTCGCATTTAACAACAATGACACACATGGTGTTTCCAGAGCATCGCGCAGCATCACACGGGACAGCCGATACAGCGTTCCTTCACAGATGTGAAACATCGCTTCCTAGGAATATGGAAGGAAGATGCAGCTTGATGCAGCTAGTTCACATATAGATACATAGAGACACTTTATCTCTCATTCAGATTCTACAGAAAAGATGCACATTTTCAGCATCACTACATTATTGGGGACCTGTTATTATAATATAGTTATAGAGTGAGGTGATAGACAGATACACAGGCTGCTTATTGTCTATATACTATACACCTGTTGTACTACTTAACCCTTTACATACTGTTCATATTCTGACTCATAATTCATCTCTACACCAATTCATATGTATAAATCTCCCATTAATACATGTTTGATTCATCTTATGGAAAAAAAAGACATTCACAATCACTATTTTATGGTCCAGGAGAACATTTGATAGAATATGAAGAATGTTTAAATGCTGATTTTTAATAAACACAGGTCAAATTTGTACATTTGCATTTATAAAAAAATGTGGATCAGCTGCAAAAAAAAAAAAAAAAAAAAAAAGATGCATTTTATTTCCATATTTGTATACTGTGGTCACATTAGGAAAGTGTACAGCTCAGCTATTGGTTAGTTCGACTCTGAAAGTGAAGTTTTTCTAAATGACATCATGCTGCTTCAGGCTGTACAGGTCGTAGTTCATGCAAACATGTTAGCACCAGACACATGTCTACATGAAGCTAACGCTATAAGATAACATGGATACAGCAGGAAACATGTAGAACAAATGACAGGAAGAAGCAGAGCAGAAGAAGAAGAGGAGGAATAATACGAGGAGAATAAAAGGAGTTACAGTGGGAGAGGAAGAGCTCTGATAATGTTCTCCTCTGTCGGCTTAGTGTCAACGCCTGCTCTTCCTCTATCTGCTGCTCCTCATCTCTATTGTAATCTGTCCCTCTGCACGTATCCTTATCCTCCTCCCCGCTCCTTTTGTGTTCCATCGCTACTACTACTCATCCCTCTCAGGCGAGTGGGTGTCTAAACATTGTAAAAAAAAGGGGACCACCACCACCCCCCCCCCCCTCTTTTTACAGATGACTTTACATAAGAGGGTAAATCTGTGAGTAGGCAGAGGAATGCAGAGAAGGAGAATCTAAACATTGTTCACACAGTGTATAAATGAAGCACCTGCACTAATGACTTTATGTAAGATGGTAAATCGGTGAGTGGGCAGCGACACGACAGCCTCGCGGAGAGGAAGAGCACGGAGGTGAAGAGGAGGAGGTGTTCTGTGAGGGGCAGAGGAGGAGGAGGAGGAGGAGGAGGAGGAGTGGAGAGAGGACAGGAGGAGGAGAAGAGTCACTCTTAAAGGAAGGACAGTCTATTTTTAGAAGTTAGAAAGAGAAGAATAGAGGTGGAGAGTATTTCTGATCATTGTAAGGATTAGTGATGAATATAACGTGTGTGTGTGTGTGTGTGTGTGTGTGTGTGTGTGTGTAACAGGCCTATGATATATAATGAAAAGATTGTAATGATGTTGTCTGTTCAACTATATCAAAATATCAAAAAAAAAACTTTAATGGCAAAAAAAAAACCCCCCACAAGGAAATACTCCTAAATCTGACACATTACCATCATATCTACCATCTGTCTGATAAACACATGAAACTCAACTCAAGGAGGGAAGATTTTAGACTCTAGAGGAACTTTTAAGTTGTGTAAATATGAAGTGATTTTAAATTTGAGAGCTCTAATGTTTAACTGTACACAGTTAAACAACACAGGGGGGGGGGGGGGGGGGGAATGAGAGGAGAGGAGAGAAAATGAAACAGAGGGAGAGAAAAGAGAGGTAGGGGATGTGTACAGGAGGGGAAGAGAAGAAGAGAGGAGGACAGGAAATATGTATTTTTTTGGGGAGGGGAGTAGTTCAGAGATGAGAGGACAGAGGTAGAGTCTTTGGAAGCCAGGACGGCACAGTGTTCATGAGCGGAAAAAGAAAAGAGGAGAGAAGAAGCAGTTATTAAAGAAGAAGAGAGGAAAAGAGAAGAGAAAAGAGAAGAGCCCCCAGTTTGAAGAGCCTGCAGAAAAAACCTGTGTGTGTGTGTTCATGTGCTCTGCTCATGACTCGCTTTTATCTACCCAGCCATCGTGATCAGTGGCATCACACACACACACACACACACACACACACACACACACACACACACACACACACACACACACACACACACACACACACACACACACACACACACACAGGAGCTGCTACAGTGCAGTGTGTATTCCTGCTCTGTTTACAGTATATTAAGACAATCTTGGCTCAGCCGGACTTCTTCTCTGCCAAGCATCCTCTCTGAAGCACACACACACACACACACACACACACTGAAATCCAGGAGCTGACACACACACACACACACACACCTCTGAGACGCACAGCGAGAACACTTTGTATGTCATGTAGCAGCGTCGGCCTGTTTTTAGTTTAGATTCATTCAAGCGTCTGTATGCGTGACAGAAGGAGAGACGCAGCAGCAGCACAACAGTGAAGATAAAACCTGAATTATAATTCAGGTCTGGTTCCTTCAACAAACAACAGTGTGTCATGATAGAGACATTAGCAGGAGAATGTGTCAGCTCTGCCAGACTGGATCACAGCCACAGCAGGGAGGGGTGCTCAACCCAAAGATAAAGTTTTGGCTTAAAGGAAAAGTTCACACAAAACTCCTTCAGTCAGCAGGCTGTACAATAAGTTGCGCAACATATTTTGGACTCATTGTGTTCTGTGAGAAATAAGATGAGATAAAGCAGCAGTTTGAGCATATTTAGTCTCTTGTTTAGAGTTAGATGAGAACATTACCAGTCATGTGTCTCTGCCAATCAAAGCCTAGAACCCCCCCACTCATATTAAAACTATCCCTTTTTTTTCTTTTTAAATATAGATAATGTTACATTTATAATTAATAAAAAGTAGAACAGGAGTGAGTCTCAATTTACACATACTAAAATAAAATATCATATCATGCAATGGCCCAAATGGTACAAAAACATAGCCATTGTAATCTCAACCCTGCCAACAATATTACAATATTTAGTGTATTTTTTTTATATCAGTGGCTTCATCTTTACATACTGTTAAGGGTTAAATTTGAACCATTTGTACATCTGAGAGCTGTAAAAACACTTTTTTCTTGTAGCCTTAAATGTGATGACTTCCCCTAATGTGACTAACAACATAGAAAGAAGGAAATATTTTGACTTTTTAAAATCGTTTTTGTAGCGTGTTTGACCCATATTTATCAAATATGTCAAAAATGTTAATTCTTCACATTTAATATAATTAGTTGAAACTGGAAAACTAAAACCTAAACACTCTCTGCTCTCTGAAAGCTTCATTAAAGATGAATCATGTTTATCTGGGACTGATGAGCTCTTTATGAATAAAGACTCATTAGGAGGAAATACTGTATGAACATTATGTGAGGGTTAATGAAAGTGTTAAAGGCTGGAGGAAGCAAATATATAATATAAATAATATAACATATCATGTTTAAAATGAAAGAAATCAGACTGTGAGGAACATGGCACACTTGTATTTAGTATTAGGAATTAATAGTTGTATATGATTGCAGATCATTTTAGAGATAGTTTATTGTATATAATATTGTATTTTATTTTATTTATTATCACATCATTATCACTAAAGTTGACCTTACCTTAGTTTAACTTGCAGTGTCCCTATTATGACCCAATCCTACACTGCTGGCATGTGTTGCTCTCTCGCTCTCTCTCTCTCTCTCTCTCTCTCTCTCTCTCTCTCTCTCTCTCTCTCTCTCTCTCTCTCTCTCTCTCTCTCTCTCTATCTCTCTCTCGCTCTCTCGCTCACTCTCTCCTGCTCTCTCTCTCTCTCTCTCTATCTCTCTCTCGCTCTCTCACTCTCTCTCTCTCTCTCTCTCTCTCTCGCTCTCTCTCGCTCTCTCTCTCTCTCTATCTCTCTCTCTCTCTCTCTCTCTCTCTCTCTCTCGATCTCTCTTTTTTCTCTCTCTCTCGATCTCTCTCTCTCGCTCACTTTCTCTTTCTCGCTCACTCTCTCTCTCTCTCGCTCTCTCGCTCTCTCTCTTGATCTCTCTCTCGATCTCTCTTTTTTCCTCTCTCTCTCTCTTTCTCTCTCTCTCTCTCTCTCTCTCTCTTTAGACAGCTGTGATGGGAAATTGAAGCACAGTGTTACAGATGTGATGAAAATGACTCTCCATTAAAACTCATCACTGTACTATTTAGTTTCATTTTGAGGAACCTGAATATTGAGATGCACCGACTCTCTGACAAAGCACATATCCAACCATGTTGTTTCTACCTATGTGTAAACCTGCTCTGTTTGTTCTCTTCAGTATTTCTACTAAACATGACAGCTAACAGATTCTCTCTCTGTTTTTTTCCTCCATGTCCTTCTGCTGTGTGACTGTCACACCTCCTCACCAGGTAAGACTCTCAGCTTTAACGTTTCTCACTGTTTTCTGTTTTAGTTTCTGGTTGTCTGATGTGTTTTGTGCCCAGATGCTCACACCTGCTGCATGCTGGGACAGAGATTGTGGTTTTGTTTGCAGCAGTGTACAGTGAAGCTGCTGTTGGATGTATTCCTATATACCAGAGATGTTCAATCTATTCTATAAAGGTTCATGTGGCTGCAGGTTTTCATTCCAACCAATCAGGATCACACCAGGCTTGACTCATTTAATCAACTGATCTCAGTCTTCAGACAGTTGATTGGTTGAATCGTGTGCTGTTGATTGGCTGGAACAAAAACCTTTATGGAATAGTTTGGACATGCCTGATTTATTATAAGTTCATTCAAAATATCAACACCAAACGTCAGGGTGAGGTGACGGTTAGGAGTGACTTTGACATCTTATCTCCTAGCAACCATCAGCATCGCTTTGTATTTAACCATGATTACATATGCAGGGAGTTTAATTGATGATTAACAGAAGTATGATAAACTCATTTTCAGCTGCAGTTATGTATCTTTATATTGTGTTTGTGGCAGGTGTTGCCATTGATCTCTTTCTCCAAGATATGTGTCCCTTCTTGCTCTCTGTAAAATGCTGCTATGTATCCTTAGTGTAATGTTTGTCAGCATCAGGTGGTGATTTCCCAGAATTACTGTGGAAAACCCCTCAGAGAGAAACAAAGAATGTCAATTTATTACATCATCCCAACAGAGAAAAGAGGAAAAGCTGCATCCTTTACTCCCAAACACAACATCTCCAGCTGCAATGCATTCTGGTCTATTGTAGCTGCTGGTATGTGTGATCTTCTTCCATCGGTGCTCAACATCAGCGCACTTTGAAACTAAAGTCTGTGTGTTTTGGTAAGATGTGGCAGCTCTCTTCTTGTAGCTATTATTTAAATACTTGATCAACTGAAGTCACACACACACAAACACACACACACACACACACACACAAAAGCAGAAAACACCGTCTTCCTCTCTCGTCATTGGTCAGCGTGACTGGAGCTTCCCTGTGGAGAACACGCAAGGACGAGAACAAAGACAAGGACGGGGCTTAATCTGTTTTCAATACTGACGCTGGTGTATTGGGGAAGACGCCTCTCTCCAGCCTGGAGGAGGAGGACGCCCAAATATGGTCAGAGCAGCTTTTGTTTAGGAGTGAAATATTGCCTCTCTCATTCCATCAGTGGCACTACAAGGTCATCCTATATTCCCTGTCATACCTCGTGTGTGTGCGTGTGCGTGTGTGCGTGCGTGTGTGTGCGTGTGTTTGTGTGCGTGCCTTGTGACCTTGTTTACCTGCTAGTGGTTAATTTTCCTCCCCTGGGTATTTCTCACATGGATGTCAGGTGATAGATAGATATACTTTATTCAACCCCAGAGGGGAAATTCATGTATCCAATAGCTCATACATAACTCAACACAAATAAACACAACTACTCAAAATCCTAAAAGTTATAAAACTAAGCAAAAATATACGAGAAAATGATATTAAGAGGAGGAAAGACTATTCAGAATGATTGCAGTGCCCCGTCACTATCTTATGATGTTATCATTGTAAAGCAGGAAGGCCTTAAACCCAACAGTGTGTAATAGATTGTGCTTCATATACTGAAGGTTCAGCTTTAAAACTGTTACATTTGATGTATGAATTTAAGTTTTATTGAAGATTTCCTTAAATAAGCATCTCACCCTAATCCTAACCCAACCCCAATACAACCCTAACCTAACCCAACCCTAAACCTAACCCAACCCTAAACCTAACCCAACCCCAATACAACCCTAACCCAACCCTAAACCTAACCCAACCCCAATACAACCCTAACCTAACCCAACCCTAAACCTAACCCAACCCCAATACAACCCTAACCTAACCCAACCCTAAACCTAACCCAACCCCAATACAACCCTAACCTAACCCAACCCTAATCCTAAACCTAACCCAACCCCAATACAACCCTAACCTAACCCAACCCTAATCCTAAACCTAACCCAACCCTAATACAACCCTAACCTAACCCTAACCCTTAATCCTAACATCTTGAAAGAAGATGTCTCACTCTGTTGAAACTATACAAACTCACTCACGATCACATAGTGAGTACAGAGTGGAGCCTCCTCTCTAACAGATGATCTTTGGCAGAGTGCACGCATGAGTGCAGACAAACTAAACCGCCATCAGCCAAGTTTTATTCCAGCCTCTCATCCCTCCCGTCAGTTAGAATGAACATTAATGAGCGACAGCTGATATGACCCGCAGCCATCAGCGTTTATCATTCGAAACAGAAAGCCGCCGGTCCAATGTTTGGTATGCCGACCTTTTGCGAAGAAGAAAGAATTGTGCATTATCATCATTATACACAATGTATAAGCCTGGATAGCAGAACTCACACTCACTCACACTCTGATTGTTATTGATATACGCAGGGACGTGATCGCACTGTAGAGCTCAGCTGTCATAAAGGAGAGCAGCTTTGTAACAGCTGGCTGGGCTGAACTGTAGTATATAGGAAAGATATGATAGTTTATTTCAGCTGATACAGATCCTATAAAGTATGCTTGGGTCAATGTTCCGTACCGTATAGAAGTTAGTCGCATACTTAAATATATTGTGTATATGTGTATTTAAGTGGTAATACTATAGTTTTTAAAAAATGTGGTTATAATATGTAGTTTTGTTCATAATGTCTTTCAGCTATGATGACTCTATACTCATCAGAAATCAAAATTATTGCTGAGATCTGACAACACATTTGTAACTTGGAGCAGTCAAACAATCAGACAGGTTTCAATTTAAACAGTTGACTCATAGTATCCAACGTACGTTATTTGGAGGTAAACTGACAATAAAGCACCTCAAATGTAATAATAATAATAATAATAAACTTTATATATAGAGCACTTTTTAAAATCCAAGTTACAAAGTACTTCACAAGGCAGCAAAATACACAAGTTATAAAAGAGAACACTTTTTTTTTTTTAAAGAGTAAAAACCATTTCAATTCAAGAATTATTAAAATTATTAAATTAAAACTCAATTAAAATCCGGTATTGTTAATAATCCTTCATTTGCACAGTAATGTACTGTGCAATGAAGGTCATAGTTAGTTTAATAGTATTTTACTGAATCTGAGTCCAGTAACAAATGTATTCTGAATCCTTTATTGACTCTAATTATGATCAGTTTTCAATATTTTTAACTAAAATAGCTCAAATAATATCCTCAAAATGATGGACGGTGTATGATAAGTAGCACATCTGACAGTTGTAGCCCACTAAATATACTAAATATGCACACCTTGTTTCTCAAAAGCTATTTGTCGCAAATGCTGGAGGCCCTGATTCTATTCCACTGAAAAAAGATTGATATGAAAGTATTTAAGACTCTGATGGTCACGCTGCTCACATGGGATCATAGAGGGATGTTAGAGTTGCGACTCTTTCAACTCATAGATGATCTTTGGCTGAGCACAAACACTGGCTCATAGAAATGCTTATTAATCAGATACAGCCATGTCTTACTTTGGCCTTTAACTTCACAGCATTGATGTTATTTAGCTGCAGTTGATATAATGTGACACCAGTGACATTTACCATGTGATAATATGAAGAATACTCACATTACTGGAATAATCTGCACGTTGGTAATAATAAAAAGGAGTAAAGAGAGATAAATGATGTGATAAGAGATTTGCTGGCCTTTGAGCATACTTCACATCCAGGTGTTTTATCAACCTGTAGGCAGGCAGGCAGTCTGTAAACTGTGATGAATGTTTACAACAGACAGTTTGATCAATCATTTTACTTTCATTTTCTCTCCCAAACATGTTTGGCTAACATAGAGGCTTGTCTCCAACCTGTCACACTTCTTTTTAGTGATGTCAGTGTATTTCCGGATCTCAGCAGAGTTCTTTTTTTACCTGATTTGAGTGAGATGTTTTTTCTTTTTGGGATTTTGGGGGTACAGCTGTCAATATCTTTAGTTACCATGGTTACATGTTGGTGTAAAACACAGTGTTTACTTGCTCACACACAGTGTCCATGTCCACTTGATCAACTTCTGAAAGAGAGATTGGCTGCTAGAGAGAAGCTACAGTATATTGAATGCACCTTTGCATTAAATCAGCCATTAGTCCATTAATCCATTCATCAGTGTTTTACATTAACTCAGAGTTTTTTATTCATTGAGGAAAATCAGTCTTATTCAGTGACCTCATTAAGCAGACCTCATTTTTGGTGGTGGCCTGAGGACAGAAGCTCTTCCTGAGCCTCTCAGTGCTGGCATGCTCTATCTGCAGCAGCACCTTAAAGCACGGGTTTACCAGGGATTAAGCCCTGGGGCCACGGGCCTCCAGGGGCCTCACAAGACATGAGCTTAAGAAAAAAAAAAACAGTAAGCTACCTGTGATGATGCAGGGTGGATGTGGGAGGAGTGAATCCTCTCACTGTGCTTCAACACAGTTTGTAAAAACATTATGTTGTTTGAATGTGGCGCCGTAGTTCCTAATTCATTTTAATACAAGTTTTTGGGGCCGCTGTGGCTCAGGAGGTAGAGCGGTCGTCCACCTATTGGAAGATTGGCGGTTTGATTCTTGGCTCCTCCAGTCCACATGTTGATGTGTCCTTGGGCAAGATACTTGCTCCCGTTGCTGTGCCAACGGTGAGTGAATGGTTAGTTTCCTCCTGATGAGCAGGTTGACCCCCTGCGTGGTACCCCCTGCCATCACTGTATGAATGTGTGTGAATGAGTGAATAAGACATGTAGTGTAAAAGCGCTTTGAGTGGTCATAACAACTAGAAAAGAGCTATATAAGTACAGTCCATAATAATAAATATTATAAGTTTGTAAATGAAACTGTTGGCAACAAGAAGCATTCAGCTTTCTTACAGTTAGTTTGAATGTGTTTCATGGAAGATTTGACATTACTGTCAGTAGACAGTTGGCTCAACTACTAACCTGCTTTGATTAAGGATGTATTATAAGATCATATTGTACATCCACGACTTTGATACTTAAGAATCAAATGTTGTGGGTCAGAGTTGTAGGTCAGTGAATCAGATAGTCTGTATTTCATTACACAACTTGTCAAACAGTCTTTTATCTGTTACTTTAAGGCAGCATCACTTTTTTCTCTGTAATGAATTTCTTAATATGTTTGCTTGTTTGTTGCGGTATCCCACACTGATGATCACAGCTTAAACGGATGAGACTAGTCAAATAGGTACAGGCAGTTTCTCTCAGAGGGCAAATGAATCCTTGCCTCCCCATGAATATATTCTAATAAAGAAAACACAATGTATTATTCCCATGTATGTGTCTTCTACTGATTTTTTTTTTTTTTGCCAATCCCTTGTGACCAAACATCATATTTCTCTTCTGTAGCTGGTATGGAGAGCAAAACATAACCCCTCTGCTCTGCTGTGCTCTGTGTCATGGTCAGTGAGATGTAGATTTTTTTATGATGACCACTCGTTACCAACACCATGACTTAGTTGTTCAGCATGTACTTTGAGGACCTACAAACTGCTGCTTTCCTGGTGTCCACACTCTTGAAACCCCTCCTGACATCATGCTCAGAGAGGATGATAGGTGTGAAAGGTGCACCCACCCATCCATTAACCTCTGCTTCAGCTGATTTTTCTCGCTGGCTGCGGTTGGACATAAAGCGAGCGTGAAAGGTGTTTTTCTCACTTGCAAGAGATGCATCAGCACTTGACAAGGACAAGGATGGGCAGGCTTGTAATCTGTCATAGTTCTTAGACCTTGCCACATGTTTCTGGGATTGCCCTCTTTGAATTGTAGTTCCACTTTCTTTACCGTGGTCCCTTTTTGCCTCCTTTTAGTTACCTCTTCTTACTTTGTAGACTTCAGCTTTGTAACTGTCCATATTTCCAGACTATAGCCCAAGGTTGTGAGCTGCAGTGTGTGGTGATGGAATGATTTAACTTTAGTTTTGGGTACAGTTACATGTACCATAGACTCAGTGAATCCATTGATGTCATCGGTGACATTGGTGGTGTCCTGAAACATCCATCAGACTGCGTCATATAGTGCAGACTGCAAGACGACCTCTGACTGGCCTGAACATTTCCAGTTGCTAAAGAACAAATGTGAACATGCTTTTCATGAATTATGTATCTCCTGCGCTGTTTTTTTTTCCTTGGGAGATTCAGCGGCGGCGTCCAGAGAGAAGAGTAAACACTAACCAACGGAGAGCACAGATGATGAAACCGCAAATGAGCTCAGTGCTTTTTTTGTTTTGCTTTTTCTCAGTCTGCCTCTCAGAGGGAGATGTGGAGAGTAACTATATTTCAGACTGTTTGTAAGACTGGAGGAGTCACCTGACAGACGCTAGCTGCGGGGGAACTGATTACCATGAGCACACACAGCTAATAAAATTAATGAACTCTAGAAGAGACGGCTGTAGCAGCAGAGCGACATCAGGCCAGTTCAATTAATTAGTGCAGTTATTCCCTGATAAATGATGCTGAGTTACTGCCTATCACCTCTACTGTGGCCTGTTGTTTGTATACTGTACACCTGCCAAACTCTTTCACCATGTGACAAACTGCATTCACCTTTAGGGAATAATAGTGGGGCGTTTTTAGGTGGACATTGAGCTGGTACATGGTAGATGTATCCTTGAATATCTGAAGAGTCAGGGGTCACAGCAGGAATCGAAGTAGTGAGAGTCATAACTGAAGTATTAGTGATTGTTAACCTTTGGATTCAGTTTCTTTCCAAAAGAGATATCGACCAATTGGGAAAAAAAAGGTGGCACTGTTCTCTCATAGAATGATTAATGACACGAAAGAGACGCCCGAGTATCATAGAAAGTTTCGTAGATAGCAAAAGTCCTTGAGCGACACCATTAACATCCTTGGTATTTAATGATTTATGACTGTGGTTTTTGCAGCAGGGTTCTCAGCTGTTTCAACACTTTGGCTCAAAGTAAAAATGGAGAGTGGGTGCTACACTTGGGTTGGGGACAAAGTTATTTACCTTTAATTCTTCTGCAGTGAAGTATGGCAATATTGAGGTCAAAAAATGATCAAGATCATGTCCGTGTATCATATGATAAGTCCATATAAAGACATGATGATGTTGATAATGACGTTATTGTGACAGGCCTAAATGTACCAAGCAGATTCAAGCTCCACATAACATTTCTATAATATTACAGCTCCACTGCTGTATGATGATTGTTCCAGGACATTTATATTGTGTAGTGTAATTCATTTAAGTCTTGTTTAAACTGATTGTTGGGGCATGGGGTATAGCACATAATGACTTGTGTGATTTGATTGAATAGACAAAAAGACAGGAGTGTTTTAAAATTCCGTGGTGTCTTTATTGGTTTGACTTTTCAGTTACACTCATTAGTGCAGCATGGGGTCACTACTGAAGATGTACTGTTTTTGAGGAAGTACCAGCTCCCCAGAAAGGTCAAGCGCCTATTAAGGGATCTTTAAACCCTACATTTGTTTTGTTTTATTTCCAGCAATGGGGAGATGTCTGATTTGTCTTTGGATTTATTTGACAGTCATCAACGAAAGGAGACACATAGATACAACATGGAGCAAAGGTTCCCAGCTGGAAATGAACCATGGATGTTGTTATTCTCTGCTGTGCTTCTTAACCATTTACGAGCCCTGAGGGGAAGGTTGTAACTGGTTATTAGCCTCCTTTATATTTACTCATGATTAAAGGTGAATTAGACTATAGTTTTACTGTTGCAGGTAAGTAATATTATGTATTGGTTAAGCCCATATGTGCTGTCAAAAACCTCAAAGAATTCACCGACTGGTTCCCTTCAAAATGTAATAAAATGTCTTTTGTCAAATGTAATTTCCAACAGCAGAAGTCTTTACTGCGACTAGTCACAGAGGTGCATTATGTATAGTAGATAGTAGTTAGAGATTTTCAGTGGCACATAAGTTGTACGAAAAAGGCAGTTCTATGCCTTTAACTGAGAGTTTTTAGATAAAAGCCTTTTGACATATTTCCACAGCTGTTCTGTTGTATCTACACAGCTCCTGTGTGCTGCAGAATGTAAACTATGTGTAAATCAAGCAGACGGCCCAACCAGTTATTCCACTGGTATTCCTTTCTGTGTCTGGTTGTCAGAGAGAATGCTTCTGTTGGTCATTTACAGAGAAACATACAAAGGTGTTTGTATTGTTGAAGCGGATGACTGCATGTCAAGGCTTTTCACTCTGTCACACGTAACCATGAACACCAACCTCCAGCTAAGAATGGAAAGAATGAGGAGAGAAGTAGGAAATGAGGTTTTGGTGTCATGACCCGTCTCTCTTTTAGTTCAGAGTAGGATTTATTAGGAAATAAAAAGGGATGCCATTATCATGTTAGTGAGCTGGCGTGGATGATAATGACTTGGCTGTTATCTTGTTAAGGAATGGATTGCTCCTCACAATAGTCTAGACATCGTGGGTTAAGTTCAGGCTACAGTGAGGAAAAATGTGAATTGTGTAATCATTTAAATCCAAAGGCTTTTTGACCTCCTCTGAACCCTCCAACTATGATGCCTTCACTTGTGGGTGGTCTCAAAGTTTCACATTAGTCATCAGAATGAATCCCAGGACCAAAGGAGTATTCCTCCTGCAGGTTAATGCACAACACAACGCTGTAGATCTCAGTCTATGTTTAATTTGAACATGACTTTTGATGTATTGAATAAGACAAATCCAATTTGAGTGATGTACTTAAGAGTGACCTGAGGACTGAAGACTTAAAGGACCAGTGTGTAGGATTAAGTGGCATCTAGTGGTGAGGCTGCAGATTGCAACCAACTGATTACCTATTCGCCTCTCTTTTCAAGCATGTGGGGTTAGGGTTAGGGCCAAAAAACCTATGAAAAACACAACATGTCCTCTCTAGAGCAAGTGTGTGGTTTGTCCATTCTGGGCTACTGTAGAAATATGGTGGGGCAACATCGCGCCACATAGTTGAAGAGGAGCTGCTCCCTATGTAGCTATAAAGGGCTCATTCTAAGTTAACTAAAACTCAACTAATCTTATTGTCAGTTGATTAAACACTAATTAAAAGCCAGTAATAAATATTCCATTTCTGCCAAGTCCAATTTTGCTAAATGCCACTAAATGCACCTGTAAGGGAATGTTCATCAGAGGTGCTTGTCAGGTGGTTTGAAGGCTTCAGAAACCCCCTGACTTTGGCATGGGTGCGGGGGGAGCTTAGATCATTTCTGTAACTTTTCGAAACCAACAATCAGACATCCATACCAGGTTCACGCAGCTATCGACCAAAGTCAATGAACAGGTGCCTGGTACATTATGGATTCAGGGATACTAAGAACAGCAATGAATATACTGGTAATGTTATCCATCTGTTGGGGAAAAGGGGGGCTATTTCATGACTCAATTAATGGTCAGTTTATTAACTTTATGTTCATTTTGTCTGACTCATATGTTGTCCACTCCAATTATGTCAAGAAGAAACAACTACCAAAATCCCCTCTGTGTAAGTGGAAGTATGTGGAGTACACACAAAACACGTTGTCTGATTTCCATTTGAGCTGAAGAGTTTAGATTATACCTGCTATGAGATTAGAGAAACTATATAAATCCTCCAGTGGGGAAACTCATTTGCCACCAAACAGTTCATACATACAACAACAATACGAACAATACAATCAAATTAAATAAATAAATAAAATACATTAGAAACATGAACTAAAACAATAGATTAGAGCAACAAACTTGGAGAGCTTTGCCAACTTCATTTCTGGCAGACTAGGCACATTGCTGCCTCCTGCTGGTTAAAAACGACGACGCGATCAGTCTGTGCGGTCTTCGGCAAATGGAAGTGATGTGGGGAAGTGAGATGTGGTCACAAATGGTCACTGGGGACAGATGTGGAGACATGTTAATGCCAGGTGTGAACAGGGCCTGTCAGCAGACTGTTTGCTGAGTTTTGACATTTGTATTTCTCTGACTGATGGATGGATTTGGAGTTTGAATTAATTCACTGACATAATGTTCAGTTCCATCTTTCTTCTCAAATCTCCCTCCAGTGTCTTTATTTAGCGTTTTCCACCTCGTCCCCTCTTTTTTTTCCCCCTTTTCTCTTTCGCTCACCCTGCTGCTCCTTGTGTTTATATGCAGTCCATTAAAGCTGACATGTCTTTGTCATCTCACAGCCTTAAATGGAAAGAGAGAGAGAGAGAGAGAGCCAGAGCCAGGTAGACAGAAGCAAGACAACTCGACCTCTGGCAGCTGCAGCAGGCTGTTGTTGTTGTAGCAGGCAGCTCCCAGATGAGAATATGTCTTAAACTGTGCGAAACTGCAAGAAAAAGAGGATTAACGCTGAGTCAGCTTTCTTCTGGATCAATAAAGATCAAAGCTATAAGACCCGGAGGAGAAAAAGTATAAAAACAGACGAAACATGAACGTAGGATTGAGCCCTCGGCGTTGCCGTTAGCATGTAAATACAGGGCTGCAGCTGCTGGAGCAGTTTCATCAAAGACTGAATCAACACATAAGCCTTTACATTAGCTGCTAAGTCCTCTGCTGCACAGGAAGTTATGTGCCTTGTGTTTGTTTCAGCCCCCCCATCCCCCACACACACACTCCTCCCACCGCCTTAGGATGGCATTCAGTCAGCTGGCATATCCTTCGGAATGACACTGTCCTCTGGAGCAGGTGTTTTTCAAAGTCTGTACAGCCTGTATTTGTTTACATTTTGATAAATCGGCGCCATTTAAAAGTATGCTGAATTAGCTATTAGCGGCGTAGCCTTGCGTGTACAGCTGGCTATCACTGGGTCACATTGATAGTGAAGAAAGCTGAGTCACTCTGAATCTTAAAATATGTTCATCATATCTGTGTGTTCAGATGTTCTGATTCATGACTAAGGCGAGTTTGGACGCCATTCAACTATGGTTATCAAACACAAAGATATGTAATGAAGGCGTGATATTTTACAGTTTAACAATAAACTTTATTGTGTAAAGTGACATCAGTGCAGTGAAACAGTGAACTTCACTGTGAATGTAATAATTATAATTAGTTATGAATAAAAAAAATCACTTATATAACTTTAATAAATAAATATAACCACATATCGGACAACATATTCATCGGCAGGCCTGCAGACAGCCTTGCCTGGGCCCGGGACGAGATAAACTTAGATGGGCCCACCTGCGCCTGGATCTCTCCTTCTCCCTTGCTCTTCCTCTTCCTCTTCCTCTTCCTCTTCCTCTCCTCTCCTCTGCTCTGGAACACAATGATGGCAAAATAAAAATGTTATAAAAAATATTTAATGTGGCGCGCAGGTGGTCGAGTGGTTAGAGCGCATGCCATATACGCTGCTAAATAAAGGCGTCTATGCCAAGAAAATCTTTTAAAAAAATAAATAAAAATAATATTTCATGTTATTGACTAAAATTGTAGTTTGTAAATTGAGTTTAACTACAAAAAATGACCCAAAAAGTAGTTGAATTACTTGACGCAGCACAACATATGAAAGTAGTTTAACTACCAGCAAGTTACAGCTAAGTGTAGTTAAGCTATGTAGTTTAACTACATGTAGTTTAAGTCTGCCCAACACTGCCTCTCCTCTGCTCTTCCTACTCCTACTCTATCAGACTCGGTCATTTTATTGGGCCATAATGCAGGATCGCTGAAATTAAATGTCTGATCAGTCTCTGATCCATCCTGCTCAGACTCTCTGACGGGGTAGCGAGCACCTCCCGCTCCACTGTGACTCTCTCTCTCTCTCTCTCACCGGTAGCCTGACTCTGTCCCTCCGTTGCGGGGCAGCTCTCCCGCATCACTCTCTCGGTCACCTGACTGCAGCTGGATCTCTCTCCTCTCTGACGGAGCTACCAAACTCAACTGTTTCTGTCAAAGATAACGTGTTGTGTCAGGCTTTTATACAAGCTAATGGACGTTAACATTAGAGCTGACCTGTTAGGTTACGTTACAAGGCTGCCGGTAAACGGTGGCTGCGTTGATTCTTACCTTGCTCTACGTTGACTTTACTAGTTCCAGCTTCACCGTCACCACCTTTTTTAAAATATTTGTTTAGAAAATCTCTAAGGCCTCTATTTTCTTCTTCTTCTCTTTTCTTTACTTTACTGAGCACCGGACTTGTGCTGACCGGACATTTTTAGCGTACTGAACTTCAAATGACAACATCAAATTTTGATCAGTGGCCAAACCATTAATGTGTTGGGGGTGGGGGGGGTTCTTGACCACTATTTCAAGGGCAATTAGGAAGAAAACAATTAAAAAGCTTTTATGTAACTCAAATATTACACATTTTTTCCACAAATAGGCCTATTTTGAAAAATTATTCTATAATTTAATGTGGGCCCAGTTCTGGGCCCCCCCCTACCCTGGGCCCGGGACAACAGACCCGTTTGTTCCCCCCTATTGGCAGGCGTGTTCATCGTGATAGGTCAATATCAGCTGTTAATATTGGTTGACCGACATATCAGTCAGGCTCTAGTAAATACTGTAGTAGACTCATTATATCATGTTACAATGTAAGCTACCAGGAATGTGTGCTGTGCCAGTGCAATAAAGCAGTTACATCATTGGTCACTACATGACTTTAGGCTCTAATGTCCACAGCATCATAACTGTGGTAATTGTAGGCACTGTTATATTGTGGGGTAAAATATCATAGTACATGAGACTTGGATTTGAGTCAGACTTAAGTCACAGAAATGAAGAAATAACATGTTTTTGAGGCTTTAATTCACAGACACGTTTCTCCCTGCAGTGCACGTCGTGTTCTAGAATGAAAGCCTCTCATTTAAAAGCTTTCAGCACTCACTCAGGTCCACGAGCCTGCTCAATTTGACCTGCTGAACCTTCAACAGCCTGTCGCCTTTTTCTGGTCGTCAAGTGATGTTTTACTGCTGTCTAATTAACCATCATCAAAGAGCAGAGCAGCTACAGAGGACCGCAGCCTGCAGTGTGTGTGTGTGTGTGTGTGTGTGTGTGTGTGTGTGTGTGTGTGTGTGTGTGTGTGTGTGTGTGTGTGTGTGTGTGTGTGTGTGTGTGTGTGTGTGTGTGTGTGTGTGTGTGTGTGTGTGTGTGTGTGTGTGTGTGTGTGTGTGCTGAGAGAAGCACTTCTGTTGATCTGGGCCTAGACTGGCATCTGTGTGTGTGTGTGTGTGTTGGATGTCTTCATAGAGAGAATAAATTCATTTTCTACAGTATATTAGTTACAAATGTGCGCGTGTGTACATATTTATGAGTTTTGTAATGTATGTGTGTGTAAGTGTTTGTGTGAATTAATGATGGTGGTATCCAGCAGTTAGTAACAGATGTGAAGTGTTGGCCACGGATCGTACAGTTCCCAGTGGCTCTGCGTGTGTGTGTGTGTGTGTGTGTGTGTGTGTGTGTGTGTGTGTTAGCCAGGAGCACCTGCAGGGCGTACAGATTGAAAACAAATAGTCCACATGATACAAGGCCAACAAGCAGGAGCTGTGTGTGTGTGTGTGTGTGTGCATGCGTGTGTGTGTGTGTGTCAGCATCACGCCGAGTTGTGCACACTGGGGTGGACAGACTGGCCCTTCTGGAGTTTTTTCATTATTTCCTGACCGTGTATGGACTTTTCAGCAAATTTGAAAATAACAAAAACACTAATAAGATCTTTATGAATGTTTGGACTATTTTTTTGTATTACATGATCACATATATTCTTATTGTCATATAGATGAACTAGCCAAGACTAGAGGCATATTTCATACATTGAGCCATCAGTTGGGTTAGCAGCTGCAGCACCAAGTATAAACACAGTGATTGTAGCTCCAGTTTGTGTCTCTCATACATTCTAGCTGCTGGTAATGTAAGCAAACCTTCCAGTTTATGTCTATGTAGAGACTGTGTTATTTACTCACCGGGTAAGACAAGGCCAAGCACACGTGTGGAGCATTTGAAAGTCAATTTTAAGTGTCATATGCAACATACAAACACTTCTAGTAATTCATATGTATACCACACACACACACACACACATGATACACACTCACAATAACGTCTGAAGTTGTTTTCTCAAAGTCAGAAGAAGTTCATCTGAATACTGAAGTAAACTCAGAAAGTACAGGCAGAATAACAGACAAACAGCTCAAATCTAGAGGGAAAAAGCAACAGACGGGGCATTCAGGAAATGTCTACAAGCTGTATTTTAAATGAGAGAATATTCCAGACTCCTAACAGATTTGAATGAAGCTCCATTGCTGGTTGTGGAGTTTTGTTTTTTTGTTTGTTTTTTTTTTGGGGGGGGGGGGGGGGGGGGGTCTGTCTCTCCTTTAGTCTCCTGGCCACTAACAGCACTGAGAGCAGCTTAGGTGGAGATACTGTTTTTTTATGGTGAAACAATGCTTTTTCATCATGCTGCTGAGTGTACCGAAGCAAACCGAAATAAGAGTTGAGCATCCCTTTAATGAATACATCATGTGAGCAGAGTGAACTCAAGCGTGTGATTCTAGCTCAGAGGAGGTCGCTGTAGTTTCTTGGGGTACTAATAGGTCCGAATCGACCAGAGGATGTTAGAAACGGCATCAGAATGAAGCAAATCATATTATATGTCAAACATCTGGTCATTTCTTGGTGGGGCTGCAGTGGGGATGCTACAGGCCTAGCACACACACACACACACACACACACACACTGGGAGACACAGAACCTCTCTACAAGGATAAATATGCTTCAAGCCACTGTCAAAGCAGAGTTGGTCTCCTTTTTTTCTTTTGACAGGCAGCAGCTGCTCATGCCTGGTTAGCTCTGACTATCAGCGCAGCAGGAATACATATTACGTAGCGGCGCGGTCATGGCTGGTTGGAGGAAGAGTTCTAGAACAATTGAAGGGTGTTCATACACTCTCAGCAAAGCAAATGTTCCTCTTTACACTATATATCAAGAATAAAGTGTCAGTAAAAACTGAAAAATGAATCCATTCAAACCCAGTGGTTTTGATTGTTGCTCTTCTTATCGCTTCTTGAATAGTACCAAATCACAACGTACTCTATCACGGATTGCTTTGTTTTTGGGTAATGTGGGTTGGTCATTTAGCAGTGTGTAACGATTTGGTGCTGCGGACGATAACGCAAATGCTAATGTTAGCTTGCTACGGCTACATTATTACACAGGTTTGCTGCCACTAGTTTATTAACGCCAGCTTGCTACCGCTAACGTATTAACACTTATTTATTTATGATTGTTTTTCTTGCACTTTTAATGACTGCATTTCACTTTAGTTGTACTTGTACAATGCCAATAAAGACATGTTCTATTCTATTCTATATTCTATATTCTACTAGCTTGCTAAGGCTAGCGTATTACCACCAGCTTCCTAATGCGCTAATCGTCATTTCCGGTAAGTTCACAACAGCTGTGTTTGATTTGAGACAACACTAACCTGTCAAAATGACAGAGTGTACACAGGGCCTGATTAACTAAGATCCCAAATAGTTCGTACTAAATTGCGTGCACGGTGCAATAGATCGCGCGTCTCGTTTGCGTGCGTTTTGCGGGTGATCTACTAAGAATAACTGCGTAAATGAAAACAGGTGCAACAGGGTGCAGACAGCAGTATTTAAATGAGGGTTTTGTGTCTTTATGGAGAGTTTGGACGAGCAGAAAACTGCAAGCACAAAATGAAATGTGATCAGGTTCTAGTGGAAGAGGTTAACTAATATATTGAGTTATAACAAAAACTAATATTACCAGAAAAAACGACATATGAGAGAGTATTAGTGATGAAGTCAATGCTGTTAGTAAAACCACAAATATTCCGCTCCACAAATATTAACACAGGTGTAAAAACTCTGTCCTGTGTGTATTCTGTCATTGTGCCTCCGTCTCCTCCTCTCTACAGTAACAGCTGGTTAATACCTGTCCTTCTAAGGTATTATTTATAGACGCAGTTAGCATCAGAAATAATACCTTCAGGTTTGGTAAATCACAATGCGTGTGCTAAATAACATATTAGCATTTTCTCCTCCCTGTATTTTGCACACTGGGGTTGAAACGTCTCATATTACATTCATTATGGTAAACATACTAAATGGACAGTGTGTATTATCTTGCACAGTTGAAAGACGCAAACCTCAGTGCGCTGCGTTAGTAGATCAGCTTCCACATTTTTTGCAGGTGATGTCAAGTTTGCACACGTTTCTACACACGCAGACCTTTAGTAAATCAGACCCACAGTGTACTAACATAGGTATTTGATTTGAGACACATCACTGCTATTTGTTTTATCTGCTGATTTCTGACCACAGGACTTGAAGCTCTGCACTGAAATTCATCCTCATGCTCTTAACTTGGGACAGGTAATCTTGTATGGTCATATTAAGAGCGTTGATTATGAGTAGGCAAGACCAGAATTATCCTTAATCGATCCTTTAATATACGCAGCTTAAAATCAGTATGGTTGAGCTGTGTAATTGCAGTATTTAGAGATAACATTAGGTCTGTGGTGATGTCCCCTGTCTGCACATTTTGATTCCACTGCATGTATTTTTAATGCTT
Organism: Scomber scombrus; assembly: GCF_963691925.1. Taxonomy (NCBI): domain Eukaryota; kingdom Metazoa; phylum Chordata; class Actinopteri; order Scombriformes; family Scombridae; genus Scomber; species Scomber scombrus. The sequence goes on from NC_084991.1 coordinate 2,574,856, forward strand.
ACAAAGGGCTTCAGTTGAAACATCAGCTCATGTGTGTGTCCAGTGAACCTTGTATCACCTCTCTAATAAGCTGAACGCTCAGCATGCAGACAGTGTTTGACTTGGCAGAATGCCCCCACCCCAATCTCTCCGTTATGTCATCCCATTTTCATCTTCTCCTCAACCTGAACTGGATTTTAAAGATGCAGATGGCAAAGCAGCTTTTTTTTTTTGTGTGTCTCTCTTCATATCTAAAGTGAGGCAGCCTTTCTCTCACTCTCGTGGGTACTGTGTGGGGGGTGGGGGGGGGGGTAAGTGGGGGGCGTAAGTGGTCCCGGGCGCAGATGAGACACGGGTGAGTTTAAAAGGCGATGACACCAGCTGCTGCGTTGTGTTGGAGCTCATTGCAGCGTTAGAGATTTGAAAGGCGGTCGGGGCTTAAGACCTAATTTTGCAGCGCGCACAGAGAGAAGGTACAAAACACAGGAGTTCAAAAGGGCAGCAGTTGCTTTAATCCTATCAGGTGACGGAGAAAGGCTCCAGACACACATACACACACACACACACACCTGCCTAAACACAGATAAAAACATACAGAAACAATCTAATTCTATCAGCATATGCTTAACACTGAAAAGACTCCTGCAAGTTCCATCTGACATATTCATGGACTGTGAAGAGTGTCAAGGCAGATTCCACTTTAACCCTTGTGTTGTCCTCCCGGGTCAAATTGACCCCATCTGTTTTGAATGTTCCTTCCTTCCTTCCTTCCTTCCTTCCTTCCTTCCTTCCTTCCTTCCTTCCTTCCTTCCTTCCTTCCTTCCTTCCTTCCTTCCTTCCTTCCTTCCTCCCTCCTTTCCTTCCTTCTGCCTCCCTTCCATCTTTCCTTCCTTCCTTCCTTCCTCCCTTCCTTCCTCCCATCTTTCTTTCCTTCCTTCCATCCTTCCATCTTTCTTTCCTTCCTTCTTCCTCCCTTCCATCCATCCTTCCTTCCTTCTTCCTCCCTTCCATTCGTCCTTCCTCCTTTCCTTCCTTCTTCCTCCCTTCCTTCCATCTTTCCATCTTTCCTTCCTTCCATCTTTCCTTCCTTCCTTCCTCCTTTCCTTCCTTCTTCCTCCCTTCCATCTTTCCTTCCTTCCTTCCATCTTTCCATCTTTCCATCTTTCCTTCCATCCTTCCATCTTTCCTTCTTTCCTTGACTCGAGGACAACAGGAGGGTTAAAGGGCCAGTTCAAAAACATATTCTTTCAATTACCTTAATCTACTGGAGGTTATCAGAGATTTCTGCCTCCAACCCGCTATAATGGAATTACATTTTTTTTTTTTACAAAATTCAACAGTCATACTTGCATTGTCATTGGAACTACAGTATTTCCTCAGTTTCTTCAATGGTCAGTATATGGTGGCTTTCAAATGCACTCCAACTGAAAAGAAATCTAACAAGAAAAAATTCTACTTAGAAATACAAGTGTTATTCTTCCTTTCAGGGACATTTTTAAAACTTCTTACCGCTCTCTGTAGTGAGGAGTGTTGTTGTGTGGATGTGAGGGTGGTGGAGCAAATGAGTAGAGCATCTCACTTTCATACAGGAGATGGTGTCCGACTTAATAATAATAGCTTTTCATTAACCAATGGTCTTCCCCAATCATGCTGAAGTTGCCATGCAGAAATTGAAAATGAAAAAATTGAGAATTCGGACATGTTGACATCAGATTGTTCAAAAGTACAGCTGCTTAAACTTTATGGTGTCAGACTTGTTATGCTGTGTCTCTACTACTGACAGCGCTGTCAGAAAGTCTGCAGTGTGTTAGTGACTGATCACAATGTGGGTAGAGTCAAGATAACTAGAGTGCTTATTAATACCAGGTGTAAATGCAGGTGCTTACAGTATGAATCAGATGTCATTATTATGTATCCACATCACATTGATACCAGGTGGAAACTGGGCTTCAGTGACAGACGCTCCCATCAGTAACAGTATGTTGAGGTGTACGTCTACATATTTTTTGTATTTTCTTCATTGTTTTTATCCTGCCTCCCTTTTTGGATCAACCAATCAGCTTGTTTGAGGCTCAGGTCTGCCAGGAGATTTGGGAGGTGTGTGCACGTCTCTTTGTGTATGTGTCTTTGGAGAATCATTATTCCAGCCCAAGCAGGACACCGTTGATGTCAAACAAGATGTTTATGTTGATTTTATGAATGTCATTTTTCAGTGCCGTGAGCACCGCAAGCTGGGTTCCATCTTCCTCCTTTAGATTTGTATGAAAGGCAGACATCTCTGAAATAGATACCTCAAAACCTGCACACATAAAACCAGCTGCTGGAGGTAGATGAGACACTCACACACACACACACACACACACACGACTCAGTAATCAAAACAGAAGAATTCTAAAAACATTCATGTGAGTGTAAGTCAGAGGATTTACAGTCAGCCACTCCAACATAGACAGCAGTACATGATAGTGTTGCAAGGTCTGTGTGACAAAAGCAGCCAATCAAAAGCAGCCTCTGTTAATCTATATACACACTGCTTTTAAAGTCCAACAGCATCATTGCCAAATGTATTATAATATCTACAAAGTAACAGTGCATCACTTTGTGTGTGTGTGTGTGTGTGTGTGTGTGTGTGTGTGTGTGTGTGTGTGTACGTGTTGATCTGGAGACAGTTTGGTAGGCTTTGGGAATAAATAAAATATTTCATTTAAATTATGGATGTTTTATTTATAGATATTATTGCATGCAAAATAGATCAACCCAACCAACAGACAAAAAATTCAACCTGCGGCATCACTTCAAAAGTAGATCAACTCTGAGGGAAAACTACGGACCTGGCAACCCTGCAGCACTGTTACAAAGTAGCTTTGTTGTGTGGCAGGCAGTGACATGTACTGTGTGTGTGTGTGTGTGTGCGTGTCTACGTGTGTGTCTCAACTCTAACTAAGGCAAACACAGCAGCAGCTCCCAGCACTCCACTCATCTGTTCTCATGTCTCGTCAGCATCCCTGGAGAGACAAAGCCTGCTGAGGACACTAGACACACACACACACACACACCCACACACACACACATATCACGCATAGAGCGAAAGATTGACTTGTTTGTGTGAGAGGCATATTGTGAAAGGATGGGTACGCATCAGTTTCTGGATGTTCTCTCCTAGAAAGTACCACCTGATTTGCGTGTGTGTGTGTGTGTGTCTCAGTGTGTATTTGTGTGCAGGCATATTATCTTAGTATACTTCAATTTTCATCTGCGGTGGTCCTGTGTTTTGGGAAAGAGGTCACGCTCTCTGCTCTTATCCACCCTTTCTGTAAACCACACACACACACACACACACACACACACACACACACACACACACACACACACACAGAGTAGTTGTGTCAGATCTCTGGATTGAATTCAAGGGGATAATTACAGGAAAGAGCTTTTTGGCTCTGAATGCTATTTGATTGCGCTGCCTCTTCCTCCACTGGAAGTCAAGAGAGCGTCGAGTGTGTGCGTGCGTGCGTTACCATGGTAACGCTGTAGAAAGGGGGTGCCTAAGTGCGTGTTGTAGATGAGTTATCATGATAAGTTTAAAAACTGAGTCAACTCACAGGAAGATTTACAGTTTACATTGCAGCATATAAAGACCATCCAGCTGTTTATGACGTCATGATTATCTCAGTGGAAGGTAATTAAAGCCTTGCAGTATTCTCAAATGCCCTTTTTATTTTTTAAACCTGTGCAGCTGCTGCAGAGCATCAGGATGAGTCGTTATCGACTTACATGAGCATGTAATTGCTTTACACCACTACAAATGTACTGAGTTTTGCCCTGAGAGACCCCACATCAACCCCGGAATGATGCTGAGGTGTAGCGCTCATTCAGCATCATGTAAGGCCAAATGATTCTGTCTCATGCTGGAGCGTTTTGGCACTACAAAAAATTATTCATTATCTAAGATTTTGAACTTCAGGCTTATTGAGCTCATTTAAACTCTTTTTTTCAGAGTTTACCATAATTACACTATCGACTTATCGTACAATAACGTAATTATCAACATCATCATGTCTATATACGGACTTATCGTATGATACATGGACATGACCTTTGACCTCAATATTGCCATACTTCACATTAGCAGCTAAGAGGCTATTCATGTCACATTGGTTAAACAAGTAGTGTCATCCATTCCTCACTGTGTACGTCCTGAGTGGAGACTGTAGAAGAATTAAAGGTAAATAACTCTGTCCCCAACCATAATGACACCCACTCATCCATTATCTTTATATCAGTGGTATAGAAATATCTTCAAATGACAATAATATTGTTTATCATGACAGGTCTAATTATGCCGCATATTATTTTCAAGTTAAGATGCTACGCAGATATGACATCATTTGGTATGTGATACAAGTTGTAAAACAGGTATTGTACATGGAGTTGTAGATGAAGTTGTTTTGCATGTATAAACTGACAGTTCAACTACTTTCAGCTAATTAGACTTCAAATGAAATTTCAGCTGCTTACAGTCATTTTGGCGTGTAACGACAATCCATTACACGTCCAATGACATTTTACATTCATAGGTCGTGACATTCTCAGCAATGTTGAAAAATCAAAATAACAATCAAAAACACGTTGTAAGTTCTTCTACTTCCCACACCTTCCACTGTTCATTCATAATTGGCAAAATTTCAGTAGCTACTACATGTACATCTTTATGACAAAGCAGAGCCTTTTCTAGTTTGGTGTGTGTGACACTATACAAGTTAAAGAACGGGTTTTATGTGTGATATAGTAAAGCTGTATGTGATTTGAAATGGTTTGAAAAGAAAAATATCAGAATAGTGTCAGTGTTCAAGGTTCAGTTAGCGTTTTAGTCTGAAAATGTCTCAATTTGATGACTATGACGAAAGTTCTTCAATTTCTTTGCTGTGTTTTAAAAAAAACAAACAATGAGTTGTCCATAATAACAGTGAAAGAGGTTTTTCTCACTGTAATCATTCCTCCTGTTCATACTGACTATTAAAACATCTCCTTCAAATGTGCTTTCAATGGAAGTGATGGAGGACAAAATCCACAGTGTGTCCACACAGTCATTTAAAAGTAGATGATCAGCTTCTATTCAGCTTCAGCAGAGTGAGTTAGTCATATCAAGTGATATCTGACACATTTACAGTCTGTTTAGCATCAGATTCCCTCTTAGTGTTTCCCTGTTGAGCTGTGGTGGAAGTATAGTAACAGAAAGAGGAACTTTGGCACTGAAAACATTTCATATTAGCTTCAGATCAACTTTAAATACATGTTTTTCCACAGAAGGAGGACTGTGGGTTTAGTCCTCCATCACTTCCATTGTAAGTGCATTATGAAGGGATCTTCAAATGGTCAGTATGAACTAAAGGAATGATTACAGCAAGAAAAAAATTCTCATTGTTCATTTGACTCCTGACACTTGAACAATTGTGAACATGTCCTTTTAAAGATTAAGCTGTTTAGAAAGGTGCTTGATACCATTGGGAGCAATTTAGGGGTTCGGTATCATGCCTGTAAGTACACCTCGACATGTGTGCAGGAGGATCTGGTGATCAAGCTGACGACCCGCTGAGTCACAGTCACCCCTAGGAGAAGCTGCAGCTTAGCAACAACTGAAACCAGCAGCCCTCCAGCTGTGAGGATTCATTTAGATCAGTAATGAGGACGCTGAGTCAAAGCTGTGAGTTCATCTCAAAGTAACAACCAACCTCGGGCCAGTCACAATCAAGTATCCTCAACAGATAAATGAGGGAGAATGTAATACGTGATAAATTAGCTGGATAGTGTGCTGGCAGAGATGCAATTAAACAAAGGTTGTGTTAGGAGTCAGACTGTATTGTATGTGCTGTATAATGAACACCCTGAAATGCTGTGATTGCTTCTGTGTGTGTGTGTGTATGTGTGTATGTGAGTGTGTGCCTTCAGTCCTGCTGTGTATCGGTTTACTTCTTGTGTGTCCCACAGTCCTGGTGGCTTGTTGTTAGGCTGGTGGTTGACCAGCCCTGTCATTAGATCCACACACACACACACACATACAGATGGATATCTTACTGTACTTGTGTGGGCCTTAGTTACTCATACCCATCAATTAACCCCGTACCCCCTAAACATGTACTTTAACAAGAAAAAAAACATCTTATTCCAGGATGTTTGACTGCATTTTGTCTTGCTGGCTATTATTCTTCTGCTGGAGCTGATTTAATCTTCAGAAAGATAGTTTGATTTATTGTGCTGTTTAATCTGGCATGAAAACGCATCTCTGTCCTCTTCCATGCAAACTGCAGTGTGGTTTCAGAGTGAGAACATAACATAAACCACAAACCACCCCGCAAATGCCAGGCTTTATGACTAAAAGAAAGATGGATGTAGAAATCTTACAGCCTGCAGCTGCTAATGCTTTTAAAAATCCCTGCATAATAAAGAGAAGTGAGGACAAACCGCTTCATCTGCTCTGAACTAGAATGAATGAAAGAGGAAAGTAAAATCATTATAAAGTAGACTTTACTTTCACAGTGGATTGTCTCAGCATGGAGTCCAAATGGTCTCCATGTGTTGTGATTTGGACTGAGCTGCACTGTTTACATGATGCTGTTTTACTTCACTGTAATGTTATGCCTTCTGTTCTTTATTATCATGCTGTATGGTAAACAAATATTTCTAAATGATTGAAAAATAATTACAACATTTCGACAAAAGTAAGAACAGCAGATCATCTTATGGGGCCTTCAAGTGAAAGATAAGCCAGTACCACTGCTAGTGAGCTCATCTTCTGTCATGTTTACTGCCAGCTGTGCTATTGGCAGTAAGAGTTGTTATCCTAATATAAAAAAATAAATAAAATATGAAATATACTTTGGTTTAGTGTTAAATTAGAACATGCTAACGTGCTAAACTAAAGTTCTAGGTCTAAAAATCAGCATAACAATGTTGTGAGTGTGTTTGCATACTAACGTTAGCATTTAGCACAAAGCACAGCTATGCCTATGTGTGTCAGAGATCCTTTAAGTTTGTTTATAGAGCCTTCAAGTGTAAGTGGCTAAGCTAGCATTACTGGTACAGGGCTAATCTTCTATCATGTTTACTGCCAGCTGTGCTGTTGGCAGCATGTGTACAAATTGTTATCCTAATGGTAAAATATAAATGCTACTTTTGTTTAGTGCTAATTAGAAAGTGCTTACATGCTAAACTAAATTTCTAGTTCCAAACATCGGCAAGCCAATGTTGTGAGTATGTTAGCATGCTAACATTAGCATTTAACACAAAGCACAACTGTGCCTATGTACAGCCTAAAAGAGCCTCTAAGTTTGTTTGTATAGCACTTTTTATTCAGTCCTTCTAACTCAAGGTGCTATACAATATAAGAAAAACATTAAAAATAAGACAAAGTGAAATACACACGAAATATTAGATAGATGTTTGGGGGATGATGGTCGGTTTGGTAGGTTTTACTTGGCTTTTAAAATTGCTCACTGAGGCTGACAATTTAAATTCAAGTGTTCAAAATTTAAAATTAATTCTAAAAGTAATTTGGAGCCAGTAAAGAGTAGCTAAAAGCAGCATAATGTGCCTCCTCTTCCTGGTCCTTGTCAAGTCATAGATTTTTTGGAGAGTCCAGTAAAAGTGGGTTGCAGATGAATACGTTTTATTGCATCTTGCTTTTGATAAATGCTGGTGATATTGCCGAGGTGAAGAAAGGCTGCTTATGTGATCGAATTTAACTTAGCCTAATTCAGAGCCTAAAATCTAGTTAATTTAGTTTTGTTAACTGTTGTCATTTAGTTTTAAGAAGCTGTCCCCTTGTCTATTGACATTAGGCAAGAGGTTAGTAACTCAATGATGTCAGTATCTGAATGGTCCAAGGACATCGAGGACATGTATAATCATCTCTAGCATGTTTCTTTCATTTTATTACTAGTCCCTCTCATTTTATTATACTCTTAATTGGAACTAGAGCTTGAAGAAGCTGAATTTCACTGCCTGCAGTGTTGCCATCTGCTGTGTTGCTGTGCATGTGACAATAAAACCCCTTGAATCGTGTGGCTATGGACTGCAGAGTCTTGTTCTTGACAAAAGAACATGAACCAAGGTGGTGCCTGCAATTTTAATTTTCCATGTCATACTATTTAAAATAAGACTGTCTAACCTTTTACCTCTTAAATGACTCGGAGGCATTCATTGAGCAGCTAATGTAATTTGCCCAGCTTGAGGTGATTTCATTCAACAGTAGTGGCTTAGAGGTTTTCATTCACTGGTGAAAATGACCACTCCTCTGGAGAAGTGACCATCCGCCCCAATGAGCTCAGCAGTGTTATCAGGCCAGGATTAAAGCTGACTAACGGGGCGCTCCCTTCTCCTCTCCTCTCCTCTCCTCTCCTCGCCTCTGTTATTATCCTCACTCCCCTCCTCTTTCCACAATTACAGGGAGAAAGACAGAGCTGCAGTCTACAGCACTGTCATGAGCCTCTTCAAGAGTGCTGCTGAATGTGTGTATGTGATTTAGGGGTCGCTTGGAAATTACAGAGAGAAAAGTGAACTGTCACTTTTTTTTTTTATAGGTTTTCCTAATTTCTTTTGCTGTGGATTCCCTCATACATTAGCACACACAGGAAAGGTTACACATACACACATTAACTGTTTCTCGATGATGTAAGTAACGTGATCCCACATGTATTTCCATGGGTAGGTTGCTAGACATTGGTGTCTTTTGACGCATCAGGTGGTAAATTCAAATCAGTTTATGAGCATCACAGTTTTATAGTCAAGAGATAACCAGGACCAAAGGAAAGAGACTGTTCCCACCAGAAAAACCATGGCATGGTTTGCTTAAACACATAAATCAACCCATTCATTTTCATTCATTTTTCTGACAAGTGACCTCTTTTATGACAGTAATCACTGTCCTTGCAAAGGCTGGCAGTAATGAGATTTGTGGAGAACATGAAAAACAGACCATTGAAGATACAGTGGTTTATATTTCATACTGGTACACGATTGAAAATGACTGTTGAATCAATGAATTGATATGGCATCAGCAGGGTTTCATACTGCTGGTTTAGTTACCTGAACAATGATAAATGATATACATTCCCAATTATTTTGAGTTACCAGGGAGGTTCCTCAAGGCTCAGTGTTAGGCCATTTATTGTGGTTTCCAAAATGTCTTTTCATGTTGTTTTATCGTGGCAATATTTATCTTTTGGATACTATAGAAAAGGAGACTTCTCTGTTTTTCCTGATACAGCTGGAGGAAGTTTGGGATCATCTATAATTTGTTTTCAAAGATGCAGATGTATGGAGTAAAGGGTGCCAGATCATCAGCATAGCAACAAAAGTTAATACGGTACTTACAGATGACAGCCCCTAATGGTAACTGAAAAAGATTGAAAAGTAGAACCTAGAACAGTCTTGTGGCCTTATGCTCGTAGGTTTGTTACTTTTGATAAGAAGCTTTGAATTGAATTGGTTTTAGAATGCAATGACAAACAATGTTCTGCCACTAGGAACTCCACATCAGCAAACACTCATAGGTCATTCACGATGGCAAGGGAAAGTTTGTTGTCTAATTTGGAGCATTTGTCCGTCGAGCAAGTCCACAATGGAAAAAGGCTTTTCAAGTTTTAGTTGCCCTGCTCCATGTTTGACACAGTTTGTTCTGTTCAGTATTTCTTCCAAACACTACAGCTAACAGATTCTCTCGTTGTTATTTTTTCCATGTCCATCGCTGCACGCCTTCGTCACACCTCCTCACCAGGTAAGACTCTCATCTTTAATGTATCTGACTGTTTTCTGTTTTGTTTTGTTTTCAGCCCAGACGCTCAGCCGTGGTGCATGCTGGGAGAGAAATTGTGTCTTTGTTTGCTGCAGCCTCTGCTTTCATTATGTTTTTTAAAAATCGAGTCACAGTTATTTGAGAGCGTGTGGTGATATGCTGTGGCTGCTCACTGTGTGATTGTGTTGGAAAATTGCAGCCTAGGTCTGTGACTAGATATTGACAACAGTCTCACTTGAGGATGAAATGACTGTGGTAGTTGTTGTGGAGTTTTCGATGGTATCGTTTGATGTTAATCAGAATATTTGCTCAGTTGTCAGGGAAACGTAGATGGTCAAATATACATTTTCAGAGAACGTTACACCTTAACCTCCTGCAACCCTGCGTCCTCATGTGGGGACATTACATTTTGGGTTTGCTGGACCTTATACTTCATTCTGCTTAACTTGGACTTCTTTTCTTCGTTCATACACGTTTTTTTATGCCACCTAGTGGTCGCAAAAGCACAATACAGTGTAAAAATCATTGTGAAAACCAGATGGCAGGTATCTTGGCCAAGTTGATCAACAGCCGATCCCCAGACAAAAGTGGACCAGGTACAAAACCATAACAAATTCTATGGTTGAAACTTGTTTATTTACGCTTCATAACGTTTGCAGTTTAACACGCAGTACAAATTTGACTAATTTTAGCAATAGCAACAAGCTACGACACTGCTAATAAGGAAGTATTATTATCATTCGTCTAAAGGTAAAGTGTAAATGTAAGAAAATAGTTTTATACACTGGTAAATTAATTGTGTTATACAATAAAATAAACCCATTTTCCACATATGCGGACCTTCTTTATTTCAACTACTTCCTGTTCAAAGACAGTGCTTAGATTTTGTAATTATCAGGTTTTACTTTTCCCAAATATCTGGGAGAAATTAAAAATGCATACCAAACAAAAGCTCAGGTTCTCAGGTTAGTGCTTTGAGTTGTTTGCTGATCACTGGGAAACATAACTCCTACATTTCTTTGTTTTTTTATATAGATTAAATGAGCTCAGTTTTATATCATATTAGTTATGCATATCCAAAGATGAACAGTGACTTAACTCTGTAGTGCATTCATCCACAGGTGGTTAAGTATATTCACAGGCATGTTAAATATGAGCGTAAAACAAGGCAAGCTGCATGTGGCCACATTGATTATCATTAAGATGCTTTTCAGTCCTTGGGTGTAACTAAATTAAACTTTATGTTGAACCTTAAAGACTGCCCCCCCCCCTTCCTCAGCACAGTATGAAGCCATAAAAAATGATACGTTCTTGTGTGTTGTCTTGGTTGTTTAGAGCAGAGAGACTTTGGCAGGAAGATATAGTTTTATGACTGTGTGTATGTGTGTATGTGTGTGTATTATAGAGAGGAACAGAGAGTGAGAGTCACATGCCCTCCTTTTGTCTTTCTAATAATAACTTTGAATTATATCCTCTTTTTTTTGTCATCCAGGTCTCTGAAGTGTTCTTCTAGAAAAGTCGGGCGGGGGGTAGAACGTTAATATAGCAGCGCACACCACTGCAGGAACACAAAGTCTGCCTCCTGACAGGAAGGCGGTGTGTCAGTGATTGTATTAGAGCTTTTGTTTGTTGTGCGTCTGAGGCCAGGCTCCCCCTTCAGAGGACACACACAGGAAGGAAACAGAATAGCTCAATTATCTCTGACAACATGCCCTTGCTACATGCTAGGCTTGTGCAAAGTCACAGCAGTGAAAGAGATGCTGCAGTACCTGATCTGGCAGGTTCTGGAGTGTTTGTTGTTATTGTGTTTGAGGCATTGCTGAGGCATCACTGTTGTCAGCCTGAATCAAATATAAAGTGTTTGTTTTTTAAGTATTTTTGGACAGATACAGATCAAGTTTCCCTTTTACTGTACCATACTTGTTTTAAGCTTTCATACAACCACTATCAATATTGCAGGTGTTCTCAGTCAGTCAAATGTTTTGTGAGTTAAATGTATTTGCAGTTGATGCTCCTCCTCTGTAAAGTCTTATCCAGGGTCCACAGCAACATATCTTAACATCTGCTGGCCAGATTTCCATGAAATGTATAAATAACCAGCGGTGTAATCCGTGTCAGGATAAGTCAACAGCAGCTCGGCTTTGCAGCATGACGCAAGAGAAAGCTGTCTTTCTTTTGTTTCGGTTGACTTCCGCACAAAACAATCACGCTGAGCCGGTTCAAGAAGCTCCAGCTGAACTTTATCAACTCTTCATATAGACAACAAGTGTCCATCTTCCTCTGTGAGCCATTCAGAATTCTAATATTACACCCACTTTGTTTTTCTATATCTTGTACAGTAAATACAGCAGCACACATTCCTTCAGAGATGGAATGTTTGTTTACTACTGTGTTCATGGAAACACTGATTAGTGTTAACTACATCTTCCAGAACTCCACCCAGTGTGTATGACCATGATGACTATGTTGACCAAGGTCACATATTTAAAACAGCCGTTTCTTGCTGTTTGCATTTGTGTGGAGCATGTTTGTATTTAGTATCAGTTATTATCCTGGTTATAGGACAATTTATGTAACCCTTATATACTGTTCATATGCTGAGTCATAATTAGTCTCTACATCAATTTACATCAGTCACAGAATACAATTCGAAAAGACCATGAAAACATGCACGTTAAAAAACAATTAAAACATAAAATTAGGCAGAAGCAGGAAAAGCAATACAGACTAACTTAAAACATAGAAGACCATAAAAATAGAAAAGCAAAAACACATGCAAACAGAGGACATAGAAGAGAGAAACAAGCACTGGAACATTTTAAAGTGAGATTAAGGCCAGTTTTTAAACACATTTCAAAGAGAATGCAACAACAATACAGGTCTGAACAGGTTTCATGCTTGTCATCTGTGTCATAGTTATGGCGATTTTAGCCCAAACGTGCCCGAGGGATCAATTTGTGTGAAGAATGTAACATGGAAATCAGCTAATTAGGATGCGACAGACTACAATGGAATCTAACCTGGTATCCCCATCCTCTCTATTTCCTGCCATGCCTGCCAATGTATTACTAAAGTCCCTGTAGGATCAATCAGTAGAGTTACATAACTAATTCAGAGATGCAGAAAATGAACTCTTTCACCATGCTTCCGAATAATAAAATGATCACCACCGTAATTGCAGCTTGCGTCAAAGACAGGATCGTGTTGTAGAGGTCCACATTTTCGTGATCGAGGTCAATTTCGTTAAAATCTTTGGCCGCAATACCTGGTGGAAAATTAGCAAAGTGCCTGAGAGAGTGAAGCCGCTGTCTCTGTTGTAAGTAACGGCCAAGCTCTGTGCAGTGTCAAATGAGTGTGTGTGGTGTGAAAGCCAAAATAGTTTTATAAAGTACAAAAAGTCTGTAGATGTGGAAGCCAAGACTGATTCGGATCCAATTCAACGGTTTTTGCATGACTTTTAAGTGCTTCTTTGATGTCAGAGACTCTATGTGTGTGTTAGTCCTATGTTGAATATGTTTAGATATCACAGAGTTGTGTCTTTGTGTCATATTGTGACTGGAAGTTGGCGACAGGAATATCAAACCGGCTTAGAAAAACATAGTTAAACTGCGGTGGCTCTGTGACCATCAGTGGAAGACCATCCAGCAGATCTATGAGGCTCTATGAAGCTGTTTCTCTTGGAAACTGTCTGCTTAGCTTTCCATTGAAGAGCAGCTTCTCATTATGAGGACAGTTTTAACAGCCAACAATCTCAGCCTCATTAAGTTCACTGGAACACCCATGTGTGACTGCCAGGACAAGTCACCAACTGTCCACGGCTCTGATCTGCTATCAGATACCATCTCATACCCTGGTTTATGTCTCTGCTGGGAACAGCCCAGTGCTGATTTGAGATCAGGCAGCAAAAACCCCTTCATCCCAAAATCTGACATCTGTCGGAGTCACGGATCTGTTTCCTGTTCCCAGACCCTGCTGTCACTGACAACACTCAGCCCTCTTATATGTGCTTCCACTATAACGCTCTAGTCCTGCTGCCGGCTTCTTCTTGTCATTTTATTGCTTGATATTTTAGCTGGCAACAATGTCTGACGCTGTCGGCTGTGTCACAAGTTAATGCTCCTATTTTTATTTGACTGACAACAAAAAGCCAAACCGGGATTACCTCAGCTTTCCAGCACCACGGAGGAGAAACGTGATATGTTAATATGATAGGGGAGCTTTGCACTTTTCTCCAAAACTTGGATTTTTGGGCTGTGTTGCTGTTTGTCAGACATGAACTGTGCATATCTATACACACACTGCCCACGAGGACAAACTAGACTTTTCCAGCCAAATGCCAGGTGGCGCTTATCCTCTGTGCTCGTCTCCTTCGTGTTGACTCCGGATCTCCGAGACGAGGACGACACACACCAAACATCGGCTGCTCCTTTCGTAACAGATCCCGAGTCAGAGAAGATAAACTCTCCCCCCCAGTGTTGTTTACAGAGGGGCCGGAGGAGCGAGGCTGCCTGTCAGTTTCCGTCCACATAGCATAGATGGCCCGACCGCGGCGACCTCGCAGATATTACTTTATCGGCAGAAAAAATAAACACGTGAAACATCATTATTGACTTTTCCATCTGCGGGCCGGTCGGGTTTGAATGGCCTCTCCTGCTGGCAGCCAGCGGAGCAGCTCGTCTTCCATTCCAAAAACATTTCTGGAGGCTTTCAGATATTCACTGAACACACGCACGCACACACACGCACACACACACACGCACACACACACACACACAAACGCACACACACACGCACACACATGCACACGCACACACCACACACACACACATACACAAATAGATGCAGACACACACATCTTCACATACACAGAAACACACACACACACACACACACACATACATACATACATACATGTACAGACACACACACACACACACACACACAAATACACAAACACACACATACACACATACATACATACATACATACATACTTACTTACAGACACACATACAGACACACACATATACACATACACAAATAGACAGACAGACACACACCACACACACACACACACACATATACACACATACACAAATAGATGCAGACACACACATCTACACATACACAGAAACACACAGAAACACACACACACACACATACATACATACATACATACATACATACATACATACATACATACATACATACATACATACATACATACATACATGTACAGACACATACACACACACAAATACACATACACACACACACACATACATACATACATACATACATACATGTACAGACACATACACACACACAAATACACATACACACACATACACACATACATACATACATACTTACTTACAGACACACATACAGACACACACATATACACATACACAAATAGACAGACAGACACACACACACACACACACACATACACACACACACACACACACACACACACACACACATACACACACACACACACACACACACACACACACACACACACACACCTTCCATATAACCCAGAATTCCCAGCTGTGTGTGTGTTTGGTTGGAGTAAAATCATCCGGGAGTGTCCTCATGTTAACTCACGGAGGATGTCTTTTTGTGTATCATGATATGTGTATTTATCTTCACCTCCATCTGGGCTGCTGCGGGTCAGGAGTGTAACAGGAGAATTACCCTCCTCCTCCTCCTCCCTTCTCTCTTTCTTTCTTTTTTTTCTGCAACCACTCTGTTTGTCTTTTGGTGTGTTACCTCAAGAGGAACCACTCAGATATGAGATGATGATACTGGGGGGAAAAAAGAGAGGAGGATATGAGGAATAGTGTGACTGTCAGAGGAAGATGGAAAAAAGACAAAACAAAAAGAGGAAGAATAAAAGGATTAAAAGTAAAATTAAAGGCAGTAATAAAGACAAACAAAAGCAGCAAAACAGGAAAACCCAACACATAGAAACAAAGAAGAAGAAGGGTGGCACTGTTGACTCACATGAAGAAAAGATGACAAAAAAAGAATGAAACCTGTTGCTGGTTAAATATTAGATTTAGTTCTGCAGCTTAACTTTTCCACGTGAGCTTTAGAGACCAGAGCAGGATCCACGGAGCCGCCAGCGCTCTGCTCATTTAACTGAGAAGACTTAAGCTCTCCTAACCGAGCAGCTGTACACACACACACACACACACACTTCCAAAGCGGGCGATAAAACGCCACCTCTCTCAGGCGGGTTTGTAGGATGTAACACGAGAATTAAGTTGACTGTTGCTTGACTTAAATATTACTCACAAAGAGAGTGAGACACAAATAGCTCGTTCCAGTTCGGATCCTGTTCCTGAGGGCCTCTCTGACACTTTCTATGCTCATGCAGGGGTTTTGTTTTTAATAGTGAAATATGTGAAATGAACAGGAGAGGAAGTGATCTGATGTTGCATGTTGCACATTTGATGAAGTGGGCTTCAGTTTGATCAGATAGCTTCAGAGCTGACTAATTATTTATGGATTTTTTTGTCTCCTCGTTCTTTTTTTTTTATCAGTAAACACAAATGTACATGTCATTAAAACAGAAGGCTTCTTAGTTCTCAGCTTTGATGCTTTTGTCAGTTAAAATGATAAATGTAACTGCTGGCAGATGATATCAGCTGGAGCTACTTAATGCTTACATACTGTTCATATTCTACACTCGGTCTAACAATCCTCTCATAAAAAGTGTTTATACCAAATGTTGAAGCACAGATGTGTTTAGAAAGCATCAATAGTG
>NC_084991.1:2596404-2648904 GCF_963691925.1 Scomber scombrus
GCTGATCCGCTCAATAAGATCGATGCCCCGAACGCAGACACCTCCATTGTATAAGAACATAACAACACGCTATTTGCATTGTAGAAATCACCAGAAGAAAGAAATATGTTTTGGGGAGTCATTTGGGTAAATACTCCTTTTCTACAACTTCATCTCAAGGAAACCGACGTTAACATGTTTGTCGTATGAAATGCCAAATTTCGGGAAAACTTCAATTCAGATATTAAAGTAATATTGAGGCTTACCTACTATACTTGTTTGAGGGTCTGATCCAAGTTGAAGTTCTCGTCTTTGCTGTTATCTTCAGATTTCATTACTGAGTGAATTCATGAACTAAATTCATAAAATACTCAGATTCAGATACATTTATAAACAATGTTGTTAGTTATGTTGATTAAAAAAGCTGCTTCCACATAGCACTTGTCATTTGAAATGTATTTGCTTTTGCAAATGAATAAATTCAGGGAAACCTGGTACATTTCCTTCTATTTCCTGTCACAGCGTGTACTGTAAACCTGCTTATTATGAAACACGCCTGGGTTTACTTGTATTTATTGCACTGTTGGTTGTTTTAAAAGAGGAACTCATCATTATGCCATTAGTCTTGATTTCAGTGAGACTAGACAGTCTCTTTTGAGGATGAGGAGGTACAGGTCCTTCAGATCCTCTGAATGTCACCTTTCTATCTGTGTCCTTGGCATGATGCAGCCTCTGGAATGAGATGCAGCTTGTTTGTCAGTCCATCCAGGATGCGGCTCATCTGCCGGAATGTCTTCATGCCCCAGTGATTTATTTCCATCAGCGGATGGGCCGAGATGATTCCACTCATTGATTTATGCTTAGGCTCAGTTTGGACTCTGATAGTAGAACTTACAAAAATAAGAGTGAAAGCACCAGCAGTTCATTGATTGGTCTGCATTTATCCTTGATAGAAACACATTTCATAGCTTACAGTTGTGTGTCGATGTGTACCATCTATTTTTTATGTGGTTAAGAAAAAATCATTTTATTTCCTCACAAATCACACCCTGAACACATCGATCATCGCTCCATGCCTCCATCATGCACCCACACACCTCCACCTCCTCATCTCTGCCCTCTCAGCCCACTTAAAATTTGCCCTACCCTAAAAACCTCAGAGTATCTTGCCTGCACCATTAAGAAAAATGAGGTCATGCTGCTCTACAAATAGGACCTGTTAGCACAGGGTTAAAACTGGAGCCTGCCACCCTGGTGACGAATGCTAGGCATGTCTCAAACTTACAGTCTCACACACATACACTATAGTCCATCCTCCCATTTGGTGTGCACAGCTGCCCGATGGAGGATGGAGTTTTAACTCTTCAGTATGTTGTATTAAATGAGCAGAGAGCTGCCAGTAGTTTGGATGCTTTTCATTTCTCTAAAACTTACGAGTTAAAATGGAACTCCTATATCCTGTCATTCCTATTCTGAGTCCCTTCCTAGTTGGACGTGCTCAGAATGCGTCCACAGGGAAGCGTCCAGGAAGCATCCTTATCAGATGCTCAAACCCCCTCAAGTGGCTGCTTTCAGTGCAAAGGAACCGCAGTTCTACCCTGAGATCCTTCTGGATGTCTGTGCTGTAGCAGCAATCTATATCTTTTAAATCATTACCTAAAGTTTTCAACCATAGTTGAAGGCTGGAAGGCAGATTGACAAATAAATCAAGAGCTTAGTGTCCAGAGTCCAGAGATAAAGCTGCCAATAGCAGACCAGTCTGATGGTTGATCTCACGTTCCACCTTAACCTGTCCACCCAACAAGACCCTGAGATACCTGATATACACTTCCATTATTCCTATCAGTAATAGTAACATTGTACTCACCAAATCCATTGCTTAAATCTGGGAAGACCAAGACATCATTATGACAAAGTTTAACAAAGCAAGAAATGTCAGCCAGTTGGAAACAAACGCCCAGATTGGTCTAATTTATTTGGGAGAGATTCCACAACCACTCCCTGCTTCAACTGTCACCTTCTGTACTTAGTGCAGTTTTCATGTACTCTGAGGGATTAGTACTGAGATTTCACGTTTCTTTATAAATTAGATGGTTTAAATAATCAGCATAAACTGTTAACTTGCGTACTACCTATCTGATCTTCTGCGATTCTTGACTCATCTGATGTCGCCACATTCCCAGATCCCAGTAATATCTGTTATGAAAATGTATGCCATGGTCTAAACTACAGAAAATAACACCCACGTTTTAAAAGTAACCTAAGAAATCTGTTTCCTTAAAGGTACAAAGTTATCTTGACGACTGTTCAGGATATCAGCTTGCTTTCCGTTAGCACTGACAGCTCTATTCCAGCTCTGGAACCACAGAGTGACTTTTCACTCTGATGTGTGACAGAAATTGTCTGATGTGTTCCCCTTCCGTCTGCCGTGGCTGTAATGAATCCATCCTGTCATCGCTAACAGACCAGCTGGTGTGACATTTCACGTCACATTCTGTCTTTGTGTTCTCTCTCTGTGTCCGTCTCTAGAAGTTTCTTTTTGTCCTTTCGGTTTGGTTCTGTAGCTTTTATACAGACGTGTCCATTGGAGGATCTTATACCCTGTCCACACTTACGGACAATTTATTAGATAGATTAAATGGTTGCTATGTTTTGACAGACACATCTGTTTAAAACACCAAAACCTGCAAAAAGAAGACATCTAAAGCAACTCTTATAGTGACCCACACAGACAGCTGCTGACTTATGGTTGGCTGAAGAACCTCAATACCTTTCAGTAGCAACTAGAGATATATCAGTAGACTGGTTTTACTCATAGACTGTATATATAATGGGAGTAACAGCCGTGACGTCACCCATTGGTTTGTGGACTGCTGCTTGTACTACACATTTGTAGAATCTTTCAAAGTGAATTCTGACACAAACCGCATCAATTGGGATGAGTTTTGTAGTTAGTGTTGTAGAAGTGTAGAAATTGAAGTATAGTTTTGGTATTAGTTTTTCTTGTCCATCTTCAGGTCGCTTATTTGCAATGCTGTCTCTTAGAAACCGGTGAAGGAACACACTCTGTGTTAGGGCTGGGCGATATGGACAAAATCAAATATCGCAATATTTTAGACCAAATACCTCGATATCGATATTACAACAATGTTGTAGAGATGACTGTCGATGCTTTCACAAAAAATCTACACTATGAAATATTTGATAAATAATCATCAGTAATGTGGTTATAATGACAAAGTGGGTAAAAAGTAAATAACAGAACAGCTAAACAGTCTGGTAAGTTCAGAAAATTACATATTTTACTGTAATGCAGCATTTAAAACCAGTAAAAGACGACTCTGATGATATATATATGATATATATATATATCTTTGTTGTTTGGTTGGATTGATGCTGTTAGTGTTTGAGTCTGATTCTTTTTCCTTTGTACATTTTTCAATATAATTTCAATATATTGCCCAGCCCTACTCTGTGTGTACTGAGCTTAGTAGTAAAGCCCTACACCTTCCTTCTACTCACTGCTGATATTTTAAATCCGAACTATAAACTCTGAAATTGTGACAAGGCACACAATTTAGAGTTTTCTGCGTCAGTGGAGCAACAATCAATCTGGTCTTTAAGTTCTTTTTTTTTCACCATAGAAATGACAAAACACCATTTATTCCCATGTATAAATCACACATTCAGGATATATGGATGATAGTGTAAAGATTTGCCCAGCTTTTATGTGGATGAAAATGAGAATGTGGTCAACATTTCATTTCTCAAGCCTTTCAAATGTTTGCGGAGATGTGGATCGACGGTTGAACAGAACCTCGGCTTTTGTGTGTCCCTCTGTCTTCCTCTGTCTCCCCTCCTCTGTCGCAGCCATGTTTAATTCACATCCCGATGGAAATCTCAGTCACACTCCAGCAGAGGAATGAATATTTCAGCTCTGTGAGGCCTCCCCAACTCTAAAGCCTTTCACCGCTACAAAGAGGGAATCTTTTCCACTTTATCTGCACTCCGTCGTGAAATATTGAACTGCTTGTCAAAAGCACGAACCTGCTTTTTCTTCAGGACGTCATCCTCGGTTTGATGGAGTAATCCGTGTAATGAGGAATCCCTAAACTTCCCATTATGCGTGAAATTGACTCAAAAACACACCTGTCTGCCTGTATTAACAGAGGAGACTGAGAGAACAGAGCTGTCTTCTTTTTTTCATATATCAGTCGTGATTGTATGCAATGAACTATTCAGCCCTAGTTAGTATACATTTCTCTGCATCTTTCTGAATTTAACGACATCTAAGTAGTATTTTTAGATGAGATGAAGAGATGATGATGAAACTAAGGCAGAATGTTGTGTTGTTGGTTCCTGCGGGTCATGTGCGGGATGTGAATCCTCTGTCGGGCTGCTGAGATAGACGCAGTGACGGATGAGATGCCGTTGACTTCATATCATATCATTCACAACCTTCGCTTCTCCTGAGGAGACGGGATTCCGAAAGGACACTTGCTGATGCAGAGTACAAAGCTCAAACTGTAAATATACAGACTGCACAGGAACTAATGTGCAGCAGTCTTATACTTTTGACTTACAGTCCATTAGAGTGTAACTGTATGTGTATAAGCAACAGCAGGTGTCCTGACTTCCTGCATGAAACAAAAAGGCTCTTCTTCCTCTGCAGCAACTAAACTGTATCACTAATAGTTTCCACTGTTTCGAAAGTTTCAAACGATTCCATACATGAAGACTCACAATTCTCCAGTGAGCACTGAATCCCACATTACCTCAGAATCACACATATACAACATACAGTAGCCTACATACATACATGGGTCAATGACGTATAAGGATTTTCAACAACTCAATTTTAAATAATAAAAACAAGCATATCTAATGCAGTAGTTCAAACGTTCAGAATGTTGTGTACCTGACAATTCATATTACAATTTGAAAGTGATTTTAGTGGGTTTTTCAAGATTAATTGGCACTGGCCTTAAAAAAAAGTCATGTGGTGCGACCATGATTCATCTTGAAATATCTTATATAAATAAAAGACCATCATTTACAAAGATTTTTAAAAAATGCAAATACTTTGTTTCCAAACACTTTATATTACTGAAAACTTGTAAAAAAAGATGTGAAGCATGTTAAGTAAATTAATTTATTTCAAGATGAATCGTGGTCGCACCACATGACTCTTTTTAAGGCCAGTGCCAATTAATCTTGAAACCCCCCCCCACTAAAATCACTTAATTTCAAATGTATAATATGGATCTTCAGTTACACAACATTCTGAATGTTTGAACTACTGCATTAGATATGCTTGTTTTTATTATTCTACAATTGAGTTGTTCTAAATCCTTATACGTCATTGACCCACATACATCACCCTGTCTTTGGATAACCTTCTGCCAGTTAAAGTGATTTTGTATTGATCAGACATTGCCAGACACTCTTGACACGTACTTTATTGTAATGGTTTGATGGTATATTTGTTAATATAACAGGAATCATTGAGGTAGAATCTGATTGGTCGGTGATCATTTTCATAGTTTCCCTTGTTTGCTTTGTGTCTGTTGTTGCGGAGCTCAACTCTCACGGCATTCTATTTGTGTCTCGCATCTGAATGCATAATAGAACATTTTTGCAGACACATATATTCGTGTTATATTTTGTAGAACATTGCTTATCACACAAAGATTTAATTAGGGTGGGTTTGTTTGCTGTTATCCGCAGAAGCACACACGCTTATAACCTCTCTCACTCGTGTTTACTCCTTTGCTCTGCTCGGAGAAGAAGTTAGGTAATCTGTCTCTAGCTTTGACCTCCAGACAACAGATCAGATCTGTGACGGAAAAGACTTGGCTCGGAGCAACCTCACATGGTTATCATTTCACTCTGTGATCTTTCACATAGAAGTAAATCCAAGTGATGAGAAGTCATTCTAATGATTCCATCTTCCTCTGGATGAGTACTCACTCATTACCGATGGACAGCAGGCTCTCACTACCAGACACCAGTGCTGTGTGTCAAATCTTGTGTACTTACATTTGATATTTTGTGTACATAAGTGCGCTCACACTGAGAAGTATGGGAATCTGTCAGCTGTCAGTCAGAGGTGATGGATGATGATGTCATCGCCCCTTTTTTGTGATTTAAAAGGTACATTTTTACACCTTGCTGAGCATTATGGGTCATAATGTCATTATTCTACTAATAATAGTGTCAGTTCAGGTGATGATTAGAGACAGCTAGCAGCGAGAGGAACAAGGGTCGCAGCCTCAGTTCCCCGACAGTCTGCACATCCATTACTCCATGTACTGAATAACCTTCTAATGGTCCGGTGTCTGACCTCCAGTAGAATGTGCAAAAAAGCAAAGTCCTCATTACAGTCAGGTCAGAGTAGAAATGACAGACATTAGCAGAACACACTCAGCACACATTGGAGAGCAGTATAATTCAGCAAATGGAGCCATTTTCTGCAGAGCGTGTTAATTCTGTCTGTCCGTGATATTAATCACAGCTCTCTGCAGTCTGTCCTGCTTCCTCTTCTGTCTCTTAATAAAGACTCGTACAACAGTGAAAATAAAAAAAATGTACCTTAAAAAAATATCTGTATGAAAGTACTGATCTGAAATCCTGGAAGTTATTAGATAGTTATTACTAGATTATTAATAGATGCTTAAGACAGTCCAATGATTGCCACACACATTGAACCTAGTGCAAAAAATAGTTGTATAAAATGCACAAAGAATTGCAGAAATACACTTTTCCATAAATAAGACTCTATAAATGTGTAATATTTCCCTACATTATTCATATGTTACTCTCATATCAAGATTTTATTTGACTTAAATGCACAATAAAAGGGCATCTGTACTTCCTTAATGTGACCTAAATAGTGTTGAATCAAATCAAGCATAGCCTCAGGAACATGCTTTGAGTAGTAGAGCACGCTGCATCCTCACATTGCAATTTAGTTTAATGAACAACACGCACATGATTATATACTAGACAAACTCATAGCGAAATATAGAGTGAATGAGTGACTGATTGCACATCAGGCAATATTAAAGCAAAGAAACTGGCATAGAACTTTAATAATCAGCATATTGAGTCTATCATTGTCCTCCTTTTTGCAGATGAATGTGAAAAACAAACTCAGAGAAGCTCAAACTTCAGATTCAAGGACCAAAAAAAAAGCGAAACATGTTTTTCACTGGAGGGGGACATTAAGTGTTTTAAATATTTAAACACTTCCTAATTCTAAACAGATTGTCAACTGTAAAACACAGAGGAATATAGATAATGATGACAGAGTTCCTTTATCTAATAAGCACGCTGGAGAGTGAGGATTACTAAAATACTTATGCTGTGTTTGTTAGAGCGTATGTTCTGCTTTGAATTTGCTTCGTAGTTGATCTTATGATCAAAAAGGCGAGAAACTGATGTAGAACTGACTGAATGTGCATTGAAAGTACTGGAATTGTTTGTTGTATAAGTGGAAGATGTTGCTGTGTAACCCATAACCTTATTAGAAGATACTTGTGTTGAATTGTATAGAAGTAGGTCTGTCACAACAATGACGTCATCGACTTATCGTACTATAACGTAATTATCAGCATCATCATGTCTATATACGGACTTATCGTATGATACATGGACATGACCTTTGACCTCAGTATTGCCACACTTCACATTAGCAGCTAAGAGGCTATTCATGTCACATTGGTTAAACAAGTAGTGTCCTCCATTCCTCACTGTGTACGTCCTGAGTGGAGACTGTAGAAGAATTAAAGGTAAATAACTCTGTCCCCAAACATAATGACAGTCTGCCCACTCTCCAATCCCACCCCCCCTTACATTATTATACTATTATATTATCATTATATCAGTGGTATAAAATGATCTTCAAATGACAATAATATCGTTTATCGCGATTATTTCTGAGACAATATATCGTCCAATAAAAGTAGATATTGTGACAGGGCTATATAGAAGTGGATTATGTTATGATGTAGAGAGGTTAAGGAAACTTCTCTCTCTTTTATTCTGATTGGTGCAGAATTCCCTCAACACCATTTATTTTTCTTCCTTTTTCTGCAGGATTTTCCCTCACAGGCACAATTAGATTTATCCTGCTGCCAATATGCATTGAAATTCATTAACTTACACATACCCTCGTAACGGCTCCTCCATAAATATAAAGTGAAGTCAGATGAAGTGCGTACCTTTTTAATATGTGAGGCGGGCTGCAGAGCGGCGATAGCTACGCTGAACTGTGACAGGCCGCCGCTTTGATGTGTTCCATTGAATTTCCATACAGTCAGACACCCGCTCTGCTGCACCGCGAGCACGACCACACATGTTAAGCCGGTCAAAGCGCTGTGGAGAGCTGAGACCATCATGGTTTGTCGTGCTCCATAAAAAGCCCACAGTGTAAGTCGGCACTATTACCTCTTTTGCTGTAAGGGTACCAGGCTATAGCAGGCCTTTCCTGTCCTGTCAGTCCTCTACTTCATGATTGAAGCTGTGGGTCCTGCTGTTGAGCTGTAACCATATGTGGCATCGTGGTTATTGTTGGTACCACGTGCATAAAAATGCCCCTCAAAGTTATGAACAGAGAATTAAACCTCGTAGGGACCGTGCTCATCTGTGGCTAATTTCATGGCAGTCGGCAGTCAATATATTTCACTCTGAAACACAAATGTCAAACTCGTGATGGCGCAGGAAAAGTTCTCTTGGATAAAAAAACAAAGTAATCAGGATTCATCCTCCTGAATATACCACATTTCACAGCAATCAATCAATAATTTAGTTTTAGATGATATTGACATCCCTGAACAGATGAAACAGACTGTATCCTGATGGTCTAGTGGTTATGTCACATATAATCACAACAAGCCTGGCTTAGATTCTGGTTGAGGAACTCTGTTGCATGTTGAACACTCACTCCACTTCCCAGTAACGCTCAAACATGTATTATGTTAGTGTAACTACATGTGTGTGCCTTTTAAAACATACTAAATGCTCACATCTGTGTTTTATAGTTAAAAGCTGGGATTCAGATTGTGTATTTTCTGTCCATAAATACATTTTTTCCATAAATAACATTGTTAAAGTCAGTGTGCAGTGTTAGTGTAAAGTCATAGAACACACTAGTGTATTTAGCTTTTTCATCTGAGCCAACATGGGAACACTACCATATAGCGTATAGCTCTCAAGCTATATGTCTGTATACTGTACTTTTCTCAGCACCTTTCCACAAAGTGCATTTAGTAGGAAACAAATGTTGTAACTGGACTTAAGCAGTTGGCAGTGTACACGGTCGTAACTGTCAGGAGACCAGATGTAAAGCTTGAAAGCAGGCCAGGCATGATGATGAGCAACTCTGCCAGCCAATCAGATGCAAGCTGAGTTGAGTGCTATTCAGCTATACATCTTGCTACTCAAATTTTTTGAATTTTCATTTTCAGATCCAACCATAGATATACAATTTAAAAACAAATCTAATTAATTTTAGAAAAAATTAATTCAACTTTCCAGATTTCTATCGTCCATTGTATGTATGGGAAACTGAAATGGTGGTAAAAAAAGTATTACACAAGTTCTTCTGCTACACCTCAGCTCTAAAGAGCTACAAATAAATGATAAATTATAGATGGTAAAATAATGGAAACACAAGTATGTGAGGCATACTGTCAGTGCTCAGGTGTTTCCATGTCTAAATATAGCAGAATGGATCCACAGAAGAATGTAACCTCAGCTCAACTCTGGCAACAGCTGGATCTAGTGTTCAGATCATATGAGGTACACTGCTGAGCTCATGAAAACAGCTACCAATAGGATTCATGATACTGTAATATTATAAGTAATTTACATATTTAACCCTCCTGTCGTCCTCAGGTCAAGGAAGGAAGGAAGGAAAGGAGGAAGGAACGAAGGAGGGAGGAAAGAAGGGAGGGAGGGAGGGAAGAAGGAAGGAAGGAAGGAAAGAGGAAGGAAGTAAGGAGAGAAGGAAGGGAGGAAAGAAGGAACTAACGAAGGAAGGAAAGGAAGGAGGGAGGGTGGAAAGGAGGAAGGAAGGAAGGAAAGGAGTAAGGTGGAAAGGAGGAAGGAAGTATGGAAGGAAGGAAGGAAGGATGGAAAGAAGTAAGGGAGGAAAGAAGTATGGAAGGAGGGGAAGAACGAAGGAAACATTTAAGAAAGAGGGAGGAAGGAAGGAAGGAAGGAAGGAAGGAAGGAAGGAAGGAAGGAAGGAAGGAAGGAAGGAAGGAAAGAAGGAACAGTCAAAAGAGATGGGGTCAATTTGACCCGGGAGGACGACAGGAGGGTTAAGTAACTTGATTTGTTGTACTACATCTGCTGCTTATACCGTTTTTCATAGTTAACTTTTAACAATGTGAAAGTTATGATTTCTAACATGATAGACTACAACACAGTCTCTTCCTCTGTAGTTCCCCCTCCCACCTTTTATAATGCTCATACCCCAAAAAAGCAGTGATGTTTATTGAGAGGAATATGATCATGGTTGGATCTACAATACAGGCCATCTGGGCAAGTGCAAAACAACCCTAACCCTTTACCCATTCTCCTGGTGTTTATAATTATAGAGATAATCATTGTCAGAAACCTAGTATGTCCAAAACAAAGTATGGAGTTACAATGTTTCCAACCCATAGCGGCGTTATCCAATCGGAATAAAATAACAGCTGTTTGGGGCCCTGGGGGGTTATAATGCAGCCTTGAATATGATGACATTTTAACTTCATATTTCATCTATTCGAGGGGTTTTTGTGATGTAATGTAATGTGTGTCTGGCATGAGACTACTTAACATAAAAGCAGCTACTTCAGCAGTCAGCAGGGTTATCTTCATAGCAGGATGGGACGGTGTGTTTTCTGAGGCTGTGACGTCTGCAATGTGTCAGTACCGTGATTGCATTAGTCACAAACCAAGTCAATCACACATCACCAGGGTCCAAACTTGACATTTTCGCAAATAGTGAATTTTAAAAAAAAGAAGCATTTTTGAAGAATCGATTTAGTTTTTTTGAGCATTTACCTGAGACGCCACGATGCCGTCTGACATTTTTTAACACCTGTTTCCAGCTGTGAGCTCCTCCGTATCTGCCGTGACTCGCATCCTAGTCAACCGTTTTCATCCAAACCAAACGTCAAAATCAGGCAATTTTAGTATGAGGTTTGACTTCTCTTAAGTGTCCTTCATTTTTCAGCAGGGACACAGTGTGTGTGTATGTGTGTGTGTGTGTTTGTTTATGAGTCCTTTTATGGACATTCCACCCACACGCGCACAAAGTTGTCAGTTCAACTTTATGTTGTTCTGTGTGTTATTCTTTCCTTTCTTTCCTTTCTTTCCTTCAGTTTTTCTCTCCGTGCCAGCTCTACTTAGGCTTTCGCAGAGATCAGACAACTTAAGTTGGCAACTCCTTCTGCTACTGAAGGCAAAACTGACTTTTTAGAACTTATTTATCGGGGTCTGCAAAATCTCTCCCCCCCCCCACACACACACACACACACCGTGTTTGGAAGAGGACACATAGGATTTCCTGACCTCACGCCCTCCAGAGAAGAAGTTTGCATAATGATCTGACTTTTTAGCTTAAACTGCAGTTTTTAGAAAAATTAAAATGTATTTAAAGATGAGATCCTCTGGCTGCTGCACACACTCCTCTCCTCTCAGATCTTCACATTTTGCATCCATGTCTTCCATCCCTCTGCTTTCTACATTCCACTTAACTTAGTCCTACACACACACACACACACACATACATTATGTTAATGTCTCCGGGCTGTGAGGCTGTTATTACCTGGAGGGTAAGACCACACACTCCAGCAGACATGGCTCTTTACTGCTGTTTTGGACATAAATACAGGGGAGGTTTGTTTGTATTGTGCTGAGCTGTCTTCTACTGTGTCATTTGGTCCTACACAGAGCTCAAATTTAAAGCCAGTGGCAATTTTGATCATTTAGGATAAGGAGCATTTATGTATCAAGTAGTTTGGGACTGTAGGCAACCATTACCTTTAGACGTGAGCCAAATGCTGCTGAAGTTGCTCGAACCCTGGTAGCCGATGTGCTGTAATGTTACTACTCGATGGCGAGTCTCTACAGTTCATATTTAGTTTTTAGCATGTGTGTAACTGTGATATTACTGTGTGTGACTGTGTGTGTATATTTGACCCACATAAAGATGGATATATTAGATTAATTGGAGCCGATCAGATGAAAACGGGCCTTTTTGAGGTTGTATTTTTTTTTTTTAAAGAAAGTGTATTAGTTGTTTTTTATTTGTTTATAAGACAAATGTAACACAAAAGTTGGCTGGTAAAATTTAGAATCTAAGACACTTTGGCTGCTGGAAGAAAAAGTGAATTTCCACCACTGGTTGCAGTCCACAGAAGTTATCCATTATTAGAGAGACAGTAGAGGAGTAATATGGGGGTGGAAACAGTGTAATATCCCTGTTTGTATTGGTGAGAGTCTGCATCAGAGCTCCTGCCAAACCCAGCAGGCAGCAGGGTTGTGAGCTGGTTACTGAAACTACTTGAAAAATATTTGTGGAGACGTGAATGAGAAATGCTCCGTGCTCCATCAGTGGTAACTGTCCAGCTGCCTTAAGGTGGAGTTTAAACTGTTAAGAGTTTAAACTGAGGTTCTGACAAGTAGGACTGAGCTGACAAAATCCCCGTCTCCACCCTAGCATCCACATGTAGGCTCTGACTCTACCTTCCCCAAGGAGGGGAGGGGAGGGGAAGTCAGTCTGGTCACTCCTCACTCCCTGCAAAGCTGCATTATTAACCCTAGGGAAGCTCATGTCCCCTGAACAGCTGGATAACACTGCTATCAGGTGGAAACCTTGTTACTCCATATTTAGTTTGGACATACTAGGTTGCTGACAGTGACTATAATTCAAGAGAATGGGACAAGCCTGACATCATTCAAGGGCCCAGATTGCCTGTATGGTAGATCCAGTCATGACTCCCTGCAGGAAAACATCAAGCTCAGCACTGCAGGGAGTCATGACATCAAAGCATAGACAGTAAGTATTAATGCTGTGTATATTCTAAACTTACATAATACTTTGATCTGAGATCTGTGAGTAAGTTTATTGAACTTGATTATACATATGTGGTGTGTTGGCACTATATAACAAAACCAACACTATTACAGAATAATGTATAACCCATTTTAGTGGTACAACTTTCCTAATAATTTAACAAGTATTCAAATGACCAAAAACAATAGGACACACATTATTTATTCTATAATTTCTTATGGGGAGAACATTTATTGGCTTTCTTATTGACTTCAATACACTTTCATTCATGTCAGCATTTTGTGGCCTTTAGAAGAACTGCAGTTTACAGTAAAGGCCAGTTCATGCTTTCTGCATTCTGGATCCGTGGACAGCTGTGGACTTGCATGCAGACTACAGACACACATGCATTTCCATTCATACAGCACAGCAACTGGGCTCCTCAGACACACATATGTACACATAAGTAAACAAGGCTGCAGTGTGATAACTTTCCAGAGTTGTAAAATCCAGTCTGTGAATATAACAAACCTCTGCACAGTGTTTTTTCTGATCAGCCTTTAAACATAATAATCTGTTTCTCCAGCCGGCCTCTCCAACTGGATTGTATTTCACCCTCACCAAACACAGGGGCCTTTTATTGTTTTCCACAGGACTGTTTCCAATCTGAATGCTGGAGTTCCTGTGTGCTGCTGAGGAAGAAAAAGCAGCAGCTTAATGAGAACAGGAATACAGTGCATACATACAGTAGATGAGACACATGCACAGTTGGCTCGCTTTATGTGTAGACATGTCACAAATTGTGGATGTGCAGAGAGGGGTCCATGTGCAGACCTCGCAGACATGGGTGGATTACAAAATTTACATCACATGGACAAATGTAGACCCTCGAATTGGCCGCGTCGGTTGCCATGTGGACCAGACCTGTCACAATATCTACTTTTATTGGACGATATATTGTCCCAGAAATAATCGCGATAAACGATATTATTGTCATTTGAAGATCATTTTATATCACTGATATAATGATAATATAATAGTATAATAATGTTAGGGAGGTGGGGGGTGGGATTGGAGGGTGGGGGCTACACTTGCAATGTGACATGGTTAACCTCTTAATCTAGGTTTATAGTACTGTCAACTTGATGTTACCTCTATACCATCATGAACCTTTCAGATTTTTGTGTCGGGGTTGAACGACGCTGTGCAATTCACCGTCAAAACACTAGGGGGTGTGAGGTTCCTAAAGGGCCTGAAGGGTCTATCGTGAAAGTCGTTGATTTTTTGTTTACCTTCTTACTTTGCTTTTCCGGTCATAGCGAACACCGATGACGACCGAGAAGGAAAGAGTGTTGTTGGAGTTACTTCCACACCTCACCTCAGTCAAGCGTTCTTCTACTTGGTCCATGTTTTCTTTTTGCTCAACAATGACGAAACTCCAACACTTTAAAAATGGCGGTATGGCAGGAGGGGGAAACTGGAGAAGCCAGAAATGCCAGAAATGATTTAGTGTGGACCAATAACAGCCCTTGTGGTCTGCATTGCCTTGACGTTCAGTAACATTTTTTGGAGGTGCACGTCAGGCGATGGCGTAGGGCTCTGCAGGGCTACGGCGTCAAGTTGACGAAGTACTATAAACCTGGCTTTAGCTGCAAATGTGAAATGTGGCAATATTAAGGTCAAAAAATGTCATGTCTATGTCGATGATGTTGATAATTATGTTATTGTACGATAAATGGGTAACGTCATTATTGTAACAAGTCTATTGTGGACACTTCATAGGCAGCCCCACTTATTGGTTAAAAAACTGTTAATAATACATTTGTAAATAGTTCATTTGACACTCCAGATCTGAGCATCATTTTCAACTGGCAACAGCTGCCAAATCAAGTAGATTTAGTTCTGCTAATGTGTTCATGGTGTTAAACCTAGTGTTTGCTTTTAGTGCCAAAGTGCTGTGGGCTTTTTCTCTATCACTTCTCTAAATATAAATCAGATGAACTAATCCATGTTTGATTCCACTGTCAGACAGCCTGAAAAGAATTGAGTGGTTAAAGAAAGAAAAAAAGTCTTTCCCACACTGTCGGCTACACAAGAATTCCTCTCTGCATAAATAAATGCAAGACAAAAAAAAACAAAAAAAAAACACCCCTTTGCTTAAGAGTAGTGTTTTATTTGTAATATTGAGCAGTGGTGTGTAATGGAGTGTTTTGCACCCCCTCTAAGCTGATGATGTGCCTGCTGATGGATGTGGGAACATTGGAGGGAGTCATCTCCTCTGTCTGCCCTCAGGAGCTCTTCTGGGAAAAAAACTATAATACAGAACAAACATTACAGGCTTTGTCATATTGAGTGGGAATAATACTAATAATACTCCTGCCCATTTATTTAGTATAAGTACATGTCAGAGTCTGAAGCACTCTATTCAGCAGAGGCAATGAACACACAGACATTTGTCTTGATGATGGTGTCCTACTGCTCAGCTGAAGAGCAGACACAGTATCAGTTACACTCTGAGTTCTAGGTCCAGCTCAGAGAAGTTACTGTGAGTATAGTTTATGTTAAAGGATCATTCTGCTTTATTCTGTTTTGGTCTCATTCATGTAGTTTTGTCCATCATTTCCTGAGTTACTGATCACATTATAACACCTAAGTCATATTTAATATTTCTATTATCAAGTACAACAATGAAAAAACACAAGACAACAGTTTAGCTACAGCTATACAAACACCTTTCTTTCTTTTTTTTCTTTTTTCTTTCATCCATCCTTCCTTCCTGCCTTCTTTCCTCTTCCCCTTTCTTCCTTCCTGTCTTCTTTCCTTCCTTCATTTCTCCCTTCTTCCCTTCCTATGGCAGGAGTCTCTTGCTCCATTATTTTGTTTGTTACTTTGTTTCTTTATTCTTTCTTTTTCCCCCCCTTTTTTCTATTTCTTGAGAGAACTTTATTGTCATCTCCAATCAGTTACAACATATTAATAGATATAAAAATAACATTAAAAACAAACAAAACAAAACACCAAAATATACAATATCAAACATCACATTTATCAGGAAACATAGGCAGTATTTATAAGTATGTGTGACTGATTATATACTAAGAGGTTGAGTGTGAGAAGCATCTTCTCTAGACATCTTTTAGCATTGTTGCTGCATGTCCACATCTCCTCTATGAGCTCAGTGAGTTCAGTGTTCTTCTTTTCTCAGAATGATGACACACTTCTTCTGTTTGTCCTAACAAGAACTTGTCACATTGTGTACTGACACTGAATGAGCACTTCACATTTAATACCAGATCTTGTCCATCCTTCCATCTGTCTCCAGTGTTTGATCAATAACACTGTGTGAGTCTCTGTGGTTCATTGACTGGTTTTGCTCGAGCGGTGTTGTGTAGACTACGTGTGCTTTACAATAAAGCTCACAAAGACAACAATAAGAACTTTATCTGTTCTCTGTGTGTGTGTGTGTGCGTGCGTGCGTGCAAGCGTGCGTGTGTGTGTGTGTGTGTGTGCCTCTTTGTGAGTCTGTGTGAGTCTCAGTGCAATATGTCCAGCTTGTTACAGGCAGAGATGGCCAGGGGGTTATGGGGAGTGGGGTGTTATGAAGCAGTTTAATAGCAGAGAGGATGAAGCTGGCTCTGCTCCTGTTTGTTTTGAATACAGGGGCAGCATGTCTCCTGCCAGAGGGCAGCATGTGGAAGCAGGTGCTGAGGTTGTGAGTTTGATGATCATGAATATTAAAATTTGGTCAAATGAGTCGCTTCTAGCAATGGACCCACACAGAAATATGAGTCTGCAGCTTCTCTCAGCTGCACACAGCTTTTTGGCCTCTTTCAGCTTGTTGTTTTGGTTTTGCCACAACTTCACTATTTACTCTCACAGTTCTCAATGTAAAAGCGGTGATAAACCCAGTGTAATATAGTCTTCCTGCTCAGCACCAAATAACACAAATGTTGTGTCTCAAGCCTCTTCTTTGTACTTACACTTCATATTTTTGAGTGTGTGTTCACACTGAGAAGAACTGTAATGATTTGTTACTGCAAATGATAATGTGAATGCCAGTGCCAGCTTACCAATGCTAGCTTGCTAACACTAGCTTACTAACACTACCTGACTAACACTATCATACTAATGCTAGCTTGCTAACACTAGCTTACTAACACTACCTGACTAACACTATCATACTAATACTAGCTTGCTAACACTAGCTTACTAACACTACCTGACTAACACTATCATACTAATGCTAGCTTGCTAACACTAGCTTACTAACACTACCTGACTAACACTATCATACTAATACTAGCTTGCTAACACTAGCTTACTAACACTACCTGACTAACACTATCATACTAATGCTAGCTTGCTAACACTAGCTTACTAACACTACCTGACTAACACTATCATACTAATGCTAGCTTGCTAACACTAGCTTACTAACACTACCTGACTAACACTATCATACTAATGCTAGCTTGCTAACACTAGCTTACTAACACTACCTGACTAACACTATCATACTAATGCTAGCTTGCTAACACTAGCTTACTAACACTACCTGACTAACACTATCATACTAATACTAGCTTGCTAACACTAGCTTACTAACACTACCTGACTAACACTATCATACTAATGCTAGCTTGCTAACACTAGCTTACTAACACTACCTGACTAACACTATCATACTAATACTAGCTTGCTAACACTAGCTTACTAACACTACCTGACTAACACTATCATACTAATGCTAGCTTGCTAACACTAGCTTACTAACACTACCTGACTAACACTATCATACTAATGCTAGCTTGCTAACACTAGCTTACTAACACTACCTGACTAACACTATCATACTAATGCTAGCTTGCTAACACTAGCTTACTAACACTACCTGACTAACACTATCAAAATAATGCTTGCTTTCTGACGCTAGCTAGCTAGTCATCATTTCCTGTAAGTCCAATAAGTGTACCAACAGAAATGTATTAAGAGAAGTGTAGTGTACTAACAGAAGAGTACTAACAGAAGAGTACTAACAGAAGAGTACTAACAGAAGTGTAGTGTACTAACAGAAGTGTAGTGTACTAACAGAAGTGTAGTGTACTAACAGAAGTGTACTGTACTAACAGAAGTGTACTAACAGAAGTGTACTAACAGAAGTGTAGTGTACTAACAGAAGTGTACTAACAGAAGTGAAGTGTACTAACAGAAGTGTACTAACAGAAGTGTACTAATAGAAGTGTACTAACAGAAGTGTAGTGTACTAACAAGTGTACTAACAGAAGTGTAGTGTACTAACAGAAGTGTACTAACAGAAGTGTACTAACAGAAGTGTACTAACAGAAGTGTACTAACAGAAGTGTACTAACAGAAGTGAAGTGTACTAACAGAAGTGTACTAACAGAAGTGTACTAACAGAAGTGTACTAACAGAAGTGTACTAACAGAAGTGTACTAACAGAAGTGTACTAACAGAAGTGTACTAACAGAAGTGAAGTGTACTAACAGAAGTGTACTAACAGAAGTGTAGTGTACTAACAGAAGTGTACTAACAGAAGTGAAGTGTACTAACAGAAGTGTACTAACAGAAGTGAAGTGTACTAACAGAAGTGTACTAACAGAAGTGAAGTGTACTAACAGAAGTGTACTAACAGAAGTGTACTAACAGAAGTGTGTGACACAGCAAAACCTTTTGCGTCTCTGTGCTTTTAGCATACTAAATCATAGAAATGACATGAAAGTGCACACACAACATCTTTGTTTTATTGCCATTGGAATATGGAACAAATCTGTTAAACATCACATATTTCCTTCATATGCTGCACACATAATCACAGACAGTCCAACCCTTCAATGGAAACCACCAAAGTTGTGTTTTATTTTCACGGAGCTTGTTTTAAAGTTATTTGACAGACGGTTGGAATAGTAACTCTTTCCATGCTAGAGTCTTTCATTATATCACTGACAGCTGTAACTGATAGCACGAGGATGTATATAAGCTGTATGTTAGAAAGAGGGGAAAGTGTGAAGTAGACGTTTTTGGTGGTCCAGAAAGCAAAAAATCTGTCTGTGTTTCTTTTTCTATCTCACCCTCCTCTCATGTCCTCTCATCCTCCCCTCATACGGCTTCTCCTCCTGTGGAGCAGCAGGCTGCTCTGGGCGCTGCCGGGCGGCTGGCTGGCTGGCTGGCTGGGTGGGTGTGGGGATTGGGTCGATGGGTGGGTGGGTGGGTGTGGGGTTGGGTGGATGGGTGGGTGGGTGCAGCGTGTCTGGGCGGGCTTTGATCCCGGCTCTCTCTCCTGGGACGCTGCCGGGAGTACTCAGCACTTTTCCACTCTTGTCTTCTTTTTAATTATGGGCCCATAATGAAGGCTGCACGCTCTGCTGCAAAACATCACTCACTGAGAGGAGGAGGAGGAGGAGGAGGAGGAGGATGAAGAGAGATCCCACCCTCCGTCTCCTCCCCTCCTCATCCTCTTCCTCTCATGTTGATCCTCCTCCCAGCCTGTACACTGACTGTATTTGTTCTTTTCAGATGCCTTTAGTTCTTTATTCCTCTTTCATGTGTGTTTGCTTTTTCTTTTCTCTTCCTGTCTTCTTTCTTTGTTGTTCTGTCTGTTCTCTGACAGCACTTTATTCCAGCCTCTCTTCTCTAATGCTCTCTAATCTCTTTCTTTAATTCACTCTTGTTCCTTTTTATACCTTCTGGCATTTTTTCCTTTATCTATACTGTTTCACCCGTTTTTTTTCTTCCTGTATTTCTTTTCCTCCTTCCTTTGCTTGTTACTCATTTTGTTTTTTCTTTCTTCCATTTTATTCTTTGATCTCTTTTCTCTGAAACGTTCTTTTGCATTTTTCCGAATTAGTCTTCTTTCTTTCTTTCTTTCTTTCTTTCATAATTTCTTTCTTTCTTTCTTTCTTTTCCTCTTTCCTTCCCTTTTTCTTTCCTTTCCCGTGATTCACTTGCTCCTTTCTTTTGCCTTTTCTTCATTTGGTTCTTTATTCTTTCTTTTTTCCCTTTTTTTTCTTTAGATAACTTTATTTTTTCTTTCTTTCTTTTCTTTCCTCACTTCCTTCCCTCCTTTTTTTTTTTTATTTTTTTACTTCCCTCCACTTTCCTTCCCTTTTTCTTTCCTTTGATTCAATTGCTTCTTTCTTTTTATTCTTTTCATTGTTATTCTGTTTCTTTCTTTCTTTCTTTCCCTTCTTTCCTTTCCTTTCCTTTGAACACAGAAGTATAAAGTATACTACCTCCTTTCAGTCAGACAGGAACCTGATAACTCTATAATTCATTCATTTTTTTTATTCTTTCTTTTGTTTGTTCCTACTGTACTTTCTTTCTTTGTTTAATTCATTAATTCTCTCCTTCATTGTTTCATTCTTTATTTCGTTCTTTCATTTGTTCTTTCTTTCCTACATTTTTTTCTTTCATTCTGTCTTTGATTCTTTCTTTGGCTCTTTCATTCTTTCTTTTGTAAGTCTCTTTTCTCTATCTGAGCTGTGTGTGTTTGTGTGTGTGAATGAGTCAGTGGTGGTTGTGTGTGTGCGTGTGCGTGTGTGTGTGTGAATGAGTCAGTGGTGGTTGTGTGTGTGCGTGTGCGTGTGTGTGTGTGTGAATGAGTCAGTGGTGTGTGTGGATGTTGGACAGCTTCAGGTTCAGGTTCAGTGTGAGTGTAACTCAGCAGGGAGAACTGGACCATGATTAAACATCTGTGTCTTCATCCAGCTTCATTCACACATTCACTGAATGTTACCTGAACGTTCTTCACTGCTTCATTCACACATGACGGCACATTTAGAGATAAAATCAGTTGCGAGTTATTTAAAAATATGAAAATCACATAAAAGTAAACAATATAAAAATATATTAAAATACAAAATATCACATTGAACAACAAATATAACCAGTATCTGTTAGTATGTTTTATTGTTGACTGATGTTGAATTATTGACAGTCTCTTTTGTTCTTTCTTTCATGTGTTGGTTCTTTCTCTTCAGACTGGTGGTAAAAATCACAACAGAAACTTTTATCAGGTGTGACCTCATGACATCACCGCTGTGACCTTTCTGTAACGGTGACTCAGGTGTTCATTCACATACCGCTGACATACTGCACTCACATTACAGTAACAAGGTGTGTGTGTGTGTGTGTGTGTGTGTGTGTGTGTGTGTGTGTGTGTGTGTGTGTGTGTGTGTGTGTGTGTTGTGTGTTGTGTGTTGTGTGTTGTGTGTGTGTGTGTGTGTGTGTGTGTGTGACAGA
Source organism: Scomber scombrus (assembly GCF_963691925.1). Taxonomy (NCBI): domain Eukaryota; kingdom Metazoa; phylum Chordata; class Actinopteri; order Scombriformes; family Scombridae; genus Scomber; species Scomber scombrus. The sequence continues at coordinate 2,617,694 of NC_084991.1, forward strand.
CAGTCTTTGTCTTCCCTCACGCTTCTTTTTCCAGATGTTTCTATATTAGCTGATGATTGTCTGAGACTGATCAGTGTGATTAGGTGAGATCATTCTTCATATTGTCTTCATTTAATACAGTTTTCTGAATAGAGCTGTCATCTTGTGTGTGAGTGGGTGTATAGCATTTGATTTGATTCACTTTATTTGATAGGGACAATGCAAGTTAAGTAGTATGACTTCCACAAGTTGTTGAAATACTGATGTTCTTCTAGTTTCCAACTCTCCAACTTAAAACTATTTAAAGTCATACCTTATTAAAACTGCATACAGCTCTGATTTTGCTTCAGCCAACCTCTAACACCTTTATTAAAAATCTTCATATCGTATTATTGAGTTATTTTTGAGAGCCTGTTATGGAAAAGTCTGACTGCCCAAAGATCAAGAGGTCTTACAGTGAGCAGTTTTTACAATTGCCACTTGTCGGTGATCCTGTTACTAGTCTGCCTCATTAAAAAAAAACAAAAAAAAAAAAACAACTTGTGAGCAAGGACACACATTTTGATCTGCTTAACCCTTCCATACTGTTCATATTCTGACTCATTATTAGTCTCTACACCAATTCACATTCATAAACTCCCCATCTGTTTTTAATACATGTTGAATTCATTCTTCTTTTTGATTAATCTTATGGAAAAAAAGGATTTACAATCACTATTTTACGGTCCAGGAGAACATTTGATAGAATATGATGAATACAACAAACACAGGTCAAATGTGTATCAGCTGCACAAAAATGAAAAAATGATGCATTTTCTTTCCATTGTTGTATATTGTGGGTCACATCAGGAGAATGTCTTACAGTGTTTTCACAGCATGGTCATTCACTTCCATACCATCATAATCAGATTTCATCAAAGGTATTATATTATCCTCACCCAAACAATTATATACACACACATGCATATGCATTTAAAAAAAAAAAAGTTTTTTTTATCCATTATTTTAAAGGCTTGGTTATACTAGAGTGCAGTAGCATGGGGGGAGCAAGCAGCCTGAGTCACCTGTCAATCAAACTCAACATGGCACAAAACATGCTTGACTTCCACCCTTCTAAATGGAGTCATTTGTGAATTCCCATATTGATTTTAAAGCTTAACTGATCATTATTTATACCAGATATGATTATTCATTTGATCATATCTCAGAGACACTGTTGTTTATTGGTGCATTACAGCCACCTGTAGATTAATAGAATAGAATGAAACTGTGATCCGTGTGTGTGTGTGTGTGTGTGTGTGTGTGTGTGTGTGTGTGTGTGTGTGTGTGTGTGTGTGTGTGTGTGTGTGTGTGTGTGTGTGTGTGTGTGTGTGTGTGTGTGTGTGTGTGTGTGTGTGTGTGCGTGCAGGGACCCACTCATGAGAAACAGCTGAGGTCTAGAGGAAGTAGAGGTCAGAAGCTCCACAGAGTACCTTTAAGTTATGACTTCCTTATTTGTTCATATCTACAACAAAAAAAAACCTAGTTCTGTTCTTGTGTCCCCTCAGACTTCCCCGCAGCAGATCACACACTCATCATCTTCAAACCTATTTTTACTCACTGGCCTCTCTCTGTATCTGACACACTCTTTCTCTGCTCCGCGTTTTTTTTTCTGAATGTTTCACCTGAAGCACTTTTTAGAGGTGGTTCTAAAACTATATTTAAATAATGATTTTTTATTTTTTTGTTTTTTGTGAATGAACACCTGAATCTAGACTTTATAAACTGGAGTGCAGAGACGGTCCTGAGGGGATTCTACATGTTCCTCAGGCGTGAATTTCATTTATTTTATTCACTTAAACATCATTACACAAGTGTTTTACCTTCTTCCCCTTCAGCACAGACACAGTCTCAGGTGAATGCTGTTTATCAAATGATGGTATGTCTGTTGAGGTGTGTATTCAAATATCTTGGAACTCCTGGAAAGTATGATTGTTTATATGCTGGATTACTGAGTAGTGGTCATGTTTGTATGTGACCACAAGAGGGAGATACAGCTCTACTGCTGCTCAGCCTCTGATTCATACAGGCTTCATAGAGCTGCAGGAGGAAGTATTCACATGAGCCTGATGGACAGTATTACAGTAAAAGTACTGCAGTATTATGAGTGATGTAGTATGCAGTATTACAGTAAAAGTACTGCAGTATTATAAGTGATGTAGTATGCAGTACTACAGTAAAAGTACTGCAGTATTATAAGTGATGTAGTATGCAGTATTACAGTAAAAGTACTGCAGTATTATAAGTGATGTAGTATGCAGTATTACAGTAAAAGTACTGCAGTATTATAAGTGATGTAGTATGCAGTATTACAGTAAAAGTACTGCAGTATTATGAGTGATGTAGTATGCAGTATTACAGTAAAAGTACTGCATTATTATGAGTGATGTAGTATGCAGTATTACAGTAAAAGTACTGCAGTATTATGAGCGATGTAGTATGCAGTATTACAGTTAAAGTACTGCAGTATTATGAGCGATGTAGTATGCAGTATTACAGTAAAAGTACTGCAGTATTATGAGCGATGTAGTATGCAGTATTACAGTAAAAGTACTGCAGTATTATGAGTGATGTAGTATGCAGTATTACAGTAAAAGTACTGCAGTATTATGAGTGATGTAGTATGCAGTATTACAGTAAAAGTACTGCAGTATTATAGTGATGTAGTATGCAGTATTACAGTAAAGTAGTGGTTTGGTCCCTCTGACTGATATATTATTATTATGACATCATTAGATTATTAATAGTGAAGCATCAGTGTTAGAGCAGCATGTTACTGTTGTAGCTGCTGGAGGTGGAGCTAGTTTACACTACTTTATATACAGTTAGCTAGTTTAGTCCAGTGGTTCCCAACCTAGGGGTGGGGCCCCTCCAAAGGGTCAGCAGGTAAATGTGAGGGGTGGTGAGATGATTAATGGGAGAGGAAAGAAGAAAAAACTAAGTTCTGATACACAAATGTGTTTTCAGTTTTTGGACTTTTGGTTTCATCTTTAACAATGTGTTGTATTTATAAAGCTTGTTATATTATCCATTGTGTCAAATAAATGTAGTGGAGTAGAAAGTACAATATTTCCCTCTGAGATGTAGAAAGTAGCATCACATGGAAATACTACAGTAAAGTACAAGTACCTCAAAATGATTAAGTAAGGATTCTATATTAATCCAAAATGTCAATGTTACGGCCACTTCAGGTGTCAAAAACAACTAATCATGCTCCATTCAAAAATAAAAATGTGCTTGTGTTACAAACAGCAGCCAGTAGTTGTGGTAAGTTTAGTTTTTTCTATATTTCTGTGACATATAGCAGGTATGGCTGCTGCTTTTCTACAACAACAGATCCTCACTGGCTTCCTCTCTTAGATGCTGTGGGAAATGATGCGAAACATTATAGGAAAGCATCAAAGGAGAGCAGTGAGTCAGGTTGCACTCTCCTAATGCGGAGCCGGTGAGCTGTGAAATGAGTGCATTAAGACACGGCTTCATTAATCTGAAGGCAGGCTAAGTGCCAGGTTAAGTTTTATAACGTAGAGAAAAAATAAGAATTGATATAAATGTTGAGATTGATTTATGACCTTGAGAACAGCTGTTGACACAAACAAAGAGAATTTAGAATCGGATGTTAAAATGCGATGATTAGTGACGGATTACATCCGAGTGTGAGACGTCTCACCGCACTTACAACACAGTGTATTGACATCACACTCACACTTGTGAAGAGAACATTCCAGCTGGATGTGTTTGGCTTCAGCTCTAAAATCACTAAACACTTATCAGAGATCCATTAGCATCCCCTGCATACTCACTCAGTGTGTGTGTGTGTGTGTGTGTGTGGTCTCTAATTCTAATGGTCACTTTATTTTTGAAAATAACATATTTAAACTGTTACGTATTTAATATTATCTCAATATTTGAGTGGTGTCAGTGCTACATAAAAAAACACATTTTTAGCCTTAAATATATTTTAAATCACCAAAAATCAATTTTCTAAAGTGCTGAATCAGCTTATCTCCTGCATTAGCTTTAATTTATGTTTAAACCTAACTTTGAACTACTCTTGTGCATCACAGTTATATATCTTCTATATAATAACTTTATTTGGATAGCACCTTTCATAAAATAAATGAATGACATACACTAAGTGCTTCACATTAAAAGGGACATAAAAGGAGAACAAGAAAATATGAATGTAATAAAAGATGGAGAAAAAAAAGAAGCAATAATTAATTAAAATAGAACATAATTAATGTAGGTAAAAAATTGAATAACTAAAATATATTAAATCAAATAAAGCACCATCTTAAAAGAAGTGTAAAGATGACTGATAGAGAAGATAATGAAAGATAAAAAGTAAAGAGGTTTTTCAGCTTTCTTTTCAAAATGTTTAGCTGATATCTAACCGTAGTTTGTTCCATAGTTTTTGGGGCTTAACTGACAAAGGCTGATGCTGTGAACATCCAATAAACCAGCAGCAGATGATCAGAGTGTTCTTAAAGGCAAATATCTAATAATACCCCAGGCAAAAAACAGGAAACAGTCGCCTGAGTGTTTTCTACAGAGTTCTTTAACCATCATCACAATCAGATGGTTATGACCACATGGTTTGGTCCTTTTATAAGAGAGTGTATCATTCCATTTCATGGCACCACATTTGGTCAGTCAGTATTATCTTTGAAAGCCACAACTCAGTTCCATCAGCATATCTAAAAACCAAATGAAAAGGCTTCTCAGCTGTGTAACCACCGGCCCTTTACTCTGTATGTGATGTGATATTGCGTGTAGCTTTATTATTGTGCTGTTATATGTTTAAAATCAATCAATCAGACTTCATTTGTATATCATGTCTCATTCAAACAAGCAAACAAAACAAGGAGTAAATAATGACAAAAAAAATTCTGAATATCCAAATAAATTTTAAAAAAGATAATAAAAGATTCATCAAATATAATGAATAAATAATAACATAAAGTCACCATAAAATAAAGTGGGTGAAACCAGAAATGTGAGGTGAGGTATTCAAATATTGACCGATTGAAGGGACTGTAGATTAAATGGTAACATGTATGTTTAACACTGTACATGGTCCCAATAAAGAAATGACTACTACTATAATGAAGCCTGAAACATGACTGTAGTCACATGCAGAATATCAATAAGTCTCTATTGTTTTTTTTGTCTCATTTGTAGTTATTGAAATGTTGTATTGAAATAAAATGGGAATGCAGTTGAGTCGGTGTTGTGCAGGTCGGTCGGATGCCGTCGGGCTGCAGTAGCGTGTGTGTGTGTGAGGGGGGTAGTGTTGAGCTGAGTTAGTTATAGATGAAGGGAGTGGACACAATAAAAAAGCAACACCTATGTTAAGTCATGCAATCCACTGCAATGACTCCCACGTTCATTTACCTCTCGTGAACCCTTCAGGTCAGTGTTGATTCAACTCCACGGGGTGCAGTGTTTGTTAGTTACATTGCATCATCAGGTGCTGGTGCTATTTTATTCACACCCTTCCCTGTGAGTGCACATGAGTGGATCATACATATGTGCTTATTAGAGCTGCTGAGTCAGACACTAAAAGAAGTCCTTGACTTTTGGGAAACTTCGCTCCCTAAGGACATTCGACTCTTAAGTTTTGCACCTGGTAAAATCCCATGACATTAAAGATAGTTCCTGAAGGCCTCATTCGGTCACACAGCTTGAACATTTATCAGATCAAAGCATTGCAAGAACTGGCTTTAAAGGTGCAGTGTGTAGAATTTAATGGCATCTAGTAGAACAGACTTTGTAGAAATGGAATATAGTATTCATAAGTATGTTTTAATCAGTGTATAAACACTTGCAAATAAGAATTGTTGTGTTTAAGAAGCGGGTCCTCTTCCATGGAGTTTGCCATGTTTCTACAGTAGCCCAGAAGGGACTCTAGAGAGGGGCTTTCACCCACCGTGGGTTCACCTACAGCAGGTATGTCCAAACCATTCCATAAAGGTCCATGTGGCTGCAGATTTTCATTCCAACCAATCAGAAGAAACGCGAGCCTCGACTCAATTAATCAACTGATCTCAGTTTTCAGACGGCTGATTGGTTGAATCGTGTGCTCTTGATTGGTTAGAAACAAAAACCTGCCGATACATCGCCCTTTATGGAATAGTATGGACCTGCCTGTCCTACACACTTGGGAGGTGGGAGTAGAGGGTTCCAACTTTGTTGCAATCTGCAACCTCACCACTAGATGACACTAAATCTTACAGACTGCACCTTTAAGTTGCTTTAAAATTGAAAAAAGAAGACCTATATGATTTACTGTTTGTTCCAACAGTACACTGAAGAACTGTTACATTTTGTGAAATATGAATGTTTTTTGTAAAATTATTATTATTGCACCATTTCAGTCATAAGATGTTTTATTGATGCTAAGTGGTGCAGAAAGAGTCTTTTGTTTCCAAATTCCTGAATTTCATTGTTGTTGAAGGCAAATATAACATCTATTTATTTATACTAACATATGTTTGCCACTGTTTTCTACTAAACATGACAGCTAACAGTTTCTCTTTCTGTCTTTTTTCTCTCTCCATGTCCATCTGTTGTACACCCGTCACACCTCCTCACCAGGTAAGACATTCGCTTTCATCGTATCTACCTGTTACCCGTTTTTCCCGTTTTCTGTTCAGTTTTCGGAGCAGCGGCTGGTTGTCTGATGTGTTTCTACCCTGGCGCTCAGACCTGGTGCATGCTGGGGGAGAGATTACTGCTTTGTTTGTGATAGCGCTGCTGCTTTATTTTGATTTCTTAAAGTTGAGTCACGTTTGTGTAAGAGTGTGTGGCATTATGCTGCTGCAGCTAAATGTGTGTGTGTGTGTGTGTGTGTGTGTGTGTGTGTGTGTGTGTGTGTGTGTGTGTGTGTGTGTGTGTGTGTGTGTGTGTGTGTGTGTGTGTGTGTGTGTGTGTGTGTGCGTGCGTTTGAAGCTTGCAAACTCAGTCTGTAACTAAAGGGATATTCTTTCCCACTTTATTTATTGCATTAGTCATGAACCAGAGATGCCCCACCACCCTCTGTGACATAATCCATCTCTGTCTGTCGGTCTAAGCCTTCTGAATGTCATGCAGCATCTCTGCTGTCACATCTCAAGGTCCCCCATAACTTTAAATAAACAAGAGCTTTTCTGTATAGGCTGTGTGTGTGTGTGTGTGTGTGTGTGTGTGTGTGTGTGTGTGTGTGTGTGTGTGTGTGTGTGTGTGTGTGTGTCCTCCTTTGATGTCTTTTGATTGTCTCAGATTTGATGGAGTCAGGGGCTGATAGGAGAATGGCTTGATGGACGAAGTGGAGAGATGGATGAGCGGGTGGATGAGCCCTGGCAGTTTGTCTTTTCTTCTCGCTCCTTCCATCACTGGAGCATACACCACTCCTCCTTTTTCCTCTTTATACTTATCTCTCCATCTTTGTTTTTCTTTTTCTGCTTCTTTTCTCCGTGTGTGTGTGTGTGTGTGTGTGTGTGTGTGTGTGCACGCTCATACAGGCCTGTCCATGTGTGCTTGAGGCCATGTATGTATGTGTGTGTGTGTGTGTACAGATATAGTATGTGTGGAGATGGGTAACCATGACAACAGCAGCCTGGAGTAGGAGCACTTGTGGCAGGCGCAGCACATTGCCCTCTCTCTGTTCCTCTTTCTCTCTCTGTGGATGAGGATGCAAAGATTCCATATCTCTCCTCTTCATCCCTCCTTCTTCCTGCTCTCCATACGGATACAACCTTCATACATCATGTGTGCATTCGAATCAAATGCAGTTCAACGTACAGCACACCTCTCAGTACATCTCTGCTCTGGAGTCTTAGTACTGCATTCTGTGTGGCCATGCTGGCATCTTGACAAGAACAGTATATTTAGAAGTGGTGCACACTCAAAGCAAAAAAAGTGGTGTTTGAAGCTCTCGTCGGCTGTATATTTATTAGTTTACAATGCAGAAGAATAACAGGCACAAATGAATAACAGGCTAATGTCTTTTCTCAGCGTGCAGCATCACTTTTCAACCTGCTTTTAATAGATAACAGTGTTTTCCTCATGGTTGGGGGTGGGGGGGCAGGGTGCCACTGTTGCATGATTATAAGAGAAACACTGAATACGTTGCACAGTACAGAAGTCAGTATAGATGTCAAATTCAGCCAGCACAAGATGACATGTAGTCACATTTACACCATCTAGCAGCTGTAGTAATACACTCCAGAACGATCCACGGGAGGATAATAACACTCTCCAAAATCATCACAACCCACTGTTAAAAGATAATGATGTTTTATGATGTGAGAACGCTCTGGTGAAGTTCTGATTAGGTTTAGGGAAAGATCATGTTCATTTGAAACATTGTTCATACTTCTTTAAAGTTACCCAGCCTTTGTCGTCATGGTAACAGCAAACACCACGATGCTAGGGTTTATTAAAAAAAAATGTCCTGACTCGCAATTGGAAGCTGGAAGTGAACTATGTGTGCCTTTTTTCCATCTAACTATGTGACCATCCTCCTCCTAATAAGGCAAAATAAGGTTATCAAGTAACCTCATGCGTCACTTCCCCGGCTCATAATAACTGCAGCTGCTAGATGATGTAAATATAACTACTTTTTTTTTTTTTTCCCGGCCTGAATTTTAAACCATTACTGTCGTCGGATAGACCGGATAGGACAGCACACAGCAGCTTTCCAGAGAGAGTGGGGAAAAAGTAGGCTCGAAATACAGATGTGTCATTACAATAAGATTTCTTTGGCCTATTAGTGTGATTTTATTTTATTAGAGCATTATGTGATTGATGCATAAGAAAAAGAAGTGAGAAATGTAGCACTAAAAGGCTGAACATAACATACATTTATCTCTCTTTTCAACAATAGTCTGAAGTGACAACATTCAGTTCAGCCTTGAGACTGAACATGAGACACATATGTACAATTACTATTTTTATGAATGATGTAGGCCTAATAGTGTACGTGTTGTGAGGGTGGCTTAAGTTGAATGAACCTGCCATTGATGTTTCTGCCCATACTTTCTAAGATCTTAAACTGCTTTTGTATTGCAAGTGATGCGAGACATCATTGTGTCTGTTAGGTGAATCTAGTCCACCTTTTCTTTTACAATGATTATATTTGCTGCTCCTACATGTACTTCCAGCTTGGAAAGAATCACACAATTCTATATAAAAACTCCTACTTGTGTTGTGTTCCAGCACACAAGTGAGCAGCACGGCCACGGCTTCTTTTTTTCCCCAAAATGTCATCAGCATCCTTCAGCCTCTTCCTGAAGCCGCCTACAAACTGACCCAATTTTGCCAATACTCTGCTGCTGCTCTCAATGTCAAGTGTATGTGTGTGAGTGTGTGTATGTACAGTATATGTGTGGCAGTAAGACAGGGAGAGACCAGTGGTTCTTGTTACGCATAGGTTGGTAGAGACAGACAGCTGTAAAAAGGTGTAAACAGCTCCGTCCTGTGTCCCCCTGCACACCTCATGGTCATGGTAAGGCCCGGACACGTCCCCTTTTTTGTTTGGTTCACTGCTTGATATTCATCCACAGTACAACAGCTGCTTTTCCTCCGCAGCTCCACTGGAAGCCGCTGCGGACGTCGGGCTGACGCCGGAGAAATGCTTTCATCTCTGAATCTGCTGTCTGAAGCTTTCATGCCGCGAAATGTTTTTGATAGTTTTTGTCTTCGTCATGTGGTTTTTTTGGTTTTTACGCCTACTGTGGTTGTTTGTATATGACTTCTAACAGCTACCTGTCAGGCATTTTAAGATTCAGGTTATTATATAAACCGTTATTAGATTACACTGAAGTGTTGTGTAATGTGCAACTGTGGCATCCATCAGATTTGAAATATTTCAAGGATGTCCTCTACGACGTATTAAGGGGCCCAAGCGCCTTTTTTTTTTAAACCTCCATTTTTACCAGTTTTTGATGTTATTGATTAAACACAAATATATCTGCAATCTAAGTATAACATCAACTAAAATATTAAAGTTATTAAACCTATTTTGACAGTCTCTAACAGGAGTTTATATTGTGCTTTAGTGGTGCATATTACCCAACTACTTGCTACAGTGTAATACTGGGGGTTCAGGGGCCTCAAAGGGTCAGGCACCCAAAGACCGTTTCTGTATTGCCCAGTTGTTAATCCAGCTTGTTGTAAAAGGTGCATTAAAAAATTAGTAGTCAAATAATCAAGACTGTAGAGGTGATACTTTTGGCAATAGTGGTTCAGCTGCTTCACAAATCAGCAAAAGCAATGGGTATGATAACCCATAATCTGGATATCTAATTAGGAGTTCCTTCGACTTTTTTTATCAAAGAACCGGATATTTTCGAAAGTAGCGGTTCATCTTTTGTACGGATTATTTAACCAGGAGAGTTTCATGCCGATCCAAGTCGTAGAACAGCTTCAACTGTGAGGCACAACTGTCTATGGGAAAAATGAATTGGACTTCTGATTGGCTGTGAGCAAGTCCATACAAATAGTCATATTTTGTAGCTCTGTGTGCAAAAAGGATGGATTGCAGGTATCATTTGACAGGAAACAGGGAGAGAGAGAGAGAGAGAGAGAGAGAGAAAAGGGAATGACTTGAGTTGAACAGAGAACACGATTATGTGGCATGCGCGGTAACTACTGGACTACCAAAGCACTCCAATGGTCGACTTTAATGTGAGTTGAAGCTATTGTAATGTAGCAGTGATTGTTTACTCTCAAACTTGTGAGCAACTTGGGTTAACCATGTGCAACAGGCTGCAGTGATGCTGTTGTCTGATAAGTTATTTATATTCCCAGTATTTCACATTTGAGCCTGTGGCAGTTGAGACAGCACTCTATGATGTTAACCATGTTGTTTACACATTACATCCCAAATATACTCTACAGGAATACAATGAAACAATGTTGATACCTTACAGCAAGAGCAAATATTGGGATTTCAGCAGCCTCAATATAAAAACATTGTTATCAACCTTTTAAAAATTGGTTGAATCCTACTCAGACTGCTCTAAGGGACACTGTGCTTCTATCAGATACGCTCCAAATTACACCCAGCTCTTTCATCAGACTTCAGGGTCTACACATATACACTCAAATAGTTACCCAGAAGGCTTTGATGTCCATTGGACTGTTATATATGTGGAAATGAACCACCTTCAGTCGGTTCTTTCCCCTCCAAAGGTGTCTATCGATGTTCATTCATTTAACAACTACACACAATTTCTTGGAACAAGGCTACCTGTACTGAAAAAGTGTATTTCATGATTAAAAGGACCATATGTGGTCAAGTATAGAAGATGGTGCATGCACTACGAAGGTCAGTGGTGTGAAACTGCCGGGCCGAGCTGGAAGAAGAGCAGTAAAGTCAAAATAAACCCCTGCTGCACCAGAGATGGATACAAACCGACCCGCTGCCAGTGTGGGTTTCATCCTGTAAGTTAATGATGTCATTCATCAAGTCGACACTTCTCAAGTATATACGAGCTCCACTCAGTGTCTCTGCTTCTACATATCTTGCATTCATCTGTATGATTACTTCAGCTGCAGCCTGCATGTGAAGTATTGATAGAAATCTCATTTTGTCCTGAAAATCCGGTATTGCATTCCAGTCACATACATTGACTAAATTATTGATTAACTGACTAACCTTTAAGTCAGTGCAGAGCCTTTTGAAAATTCAAAATATACTCACAGCAACTCTGCACAGTCAAATATTGATTATTGCACTGTCATAGATTTTTTTTAAGGCGTTACCTTCAACATACTTCTAATGCAGCTCATGTTCTAATATCAGCTTGAATACAGGGTTTAAAGTCCTGTAGTCATAACACAAGATTTATATGTTTATTTTGCTCTTTTCAGGTTAATTTAATAGTAAAACACAAAAACTCAACACAGTACAATATAATACAATAAAAATAGCCTACAAATATAGTCCTGTCAATGCCATGACAAGAGCATATAGAGAGCCAAAGTCATGACAACATGTTTGGTTAGTTTCCATTCTACGTGATTCTATAACTCAATGCAATCTCTCATTCAGCATTTCTTTCATTGGTCTTTAAGAAGAATTGAAAGGTGTTCCAGGAGTTTACTTTGCATATTGTCAGACTGCTGAGCTCCACTACAGCAGCTAGAATTTAAACCTTTAAAATAGTTCAGCATTTTCATTGTGTGCCAAAAAAAAAAAAAAACCGCAACCCGCATAAAAAGATGTAAAAAAGCAGCAGCTTGAGTACTTCTGTCAGCATAACTTGATTTTGTCCATATCCATAAAACTTGCTTCTCACGTCTTTAAAAAAAAAAAAAAAAATCTTTGTTGCACAGTAGTCTGTGGTTTGTAAAGACTAACAGCATTCATCTGAACTAGCAGTGACCCCTCCACTCACATACATTTGTTTCCTCTGTCAAACTGTGACGTTTAGCTCGCCAACATGGTTTTCCTACTTCTGGAGCGGAATCCCAAAGCTCCATTTTGAGTTTATGTATAGTCTACAAGCAGAGCTAATTTTAAAATATTTTCTCTCTGTGAGAAACGCACAGTCTCTTTGATTTTAGGTGAATGTGAAGCAGTTAGAATAAAGGCCATTACTTATTCTGTGTACAAAAAAAAGTTCTTCCATACTGTTCTTCAGGCAGAGCTAGCTTGTTGAAGCTAGCTTCGGTTCCCCTCAGTCTTTATTAAAACTAGCACATTTGCTAAGCAACATGAAGCAGTTAGTTATGGTATGCTAACAACTGTTCTTTAACGTTAAAATGAGAACTTGCTAAAAACTTAACTGTTCAATATATTAGTACATAGAGTATTTATTGGAGGATAAACAAAAAAAGAATCATAAAAGATGTCCTTTATGTGATGCTACAGTACATTCAGCAATAGCTAGTGGAAAACAAGCTAACGTTGAAGTAGACACAATTCCAGCTGTCTATATTGTATATATGGAGTTCTGTTAGCTTGTTAGCTAGCTAAATCTAATTCATAATACAATAGCTCTACACTAAGTTATATCCTTACTAAGCTTAGCATATATTCATTTGTCGCTAACGCTATCAGAGAGCTAATTAAGCTCAAAAATAGTCGCAACTACACATCTCACTGTCTTTATCAGCAGTATCAAGGTTGGTTACATGCCACTAAAGCTCTGGAAAGTTCAGGAAAAGCTAGTAAGTAGTAAGTGAGTTCAAATAATTATAACAATTTTCAAAGTCAAGATTGAACTGTCGTGTTCAACTGTGTTCATTTAGAGGTTCTTCATGTTTTTCATCATACCTCAAAGTGATTCTTATATTACTTTCATCCCATTGGTATAAGAAGGGTCTGACGAATCCTTGGAAACACATCAGTAAAAAAATGTATTTATGTACAGACTTCAAGCCCAACTGCATGTTTTTTTATGCAGGCTGATGTGTTTGCCAGCAGCCTGATGGATGTTATGCTGTGCAGGGATGTTGCTCAGGCTGATATTCAGGAGGAGATGTCTGTAACACAGAGGCTACGTGGTTCTGTTAACTCATCCAGCCACGAAGAAGGCGTGATAAGAAGGAGCCAGATAGCAGAGCAATACTGTTCACCATTCACTACCGATGGTGATGGGAGATGGCTCAGAGATTCTGTGCAGAATTCCAAGCATTTAGTTCAAATCTTGACTGGAAAAAAAAGGTGGAAGAGAGATAGAAACAGATATGAGCAGAGACAAAGAGAGATGTGTAGCTGTGCCACATCAGTTTCACACTGACAGCTGACGAGCGAGCACACACACATGTAAAGACAGAGAGACCTGTAAGAACTAAATGTTGTGTTTGAAGGGGAGCCGCAGAGAGGCAGGTGATGCGTGCACTAATCCACTGTGCTATCTGTCTACCTGCCTTTCTGTCTGCCTCCTCCACCTCATCTAGCATCACCACATAGCTGGGAGTGTAAAATATGGGTGGTGAAAGCTCGCTCATCTGAGAGCGGAGCTGCTGTTGTTGGCGAATTCCGCTCAGAGCGATGGATCACCTTTGTGACACCACGTTAGAGAGGAATCTCCGTGCTTCCTCCTACATTGTGTCTTTCTCCGTCTGTCTCTCTCTCTCTCTCTCTCTCTCTCTCTCTCTCTCTTTGATTTGAAATCTATCTCACTCTCTCTAAATTGTGTTCTCTGTGCTGCAAAGCTCAGCTCACTCCATCAGCTTCACCTTCAGTTGACACTGTGAAATATCTTCTTCTCCTCCACCCCCCTCCTGGCTGAACCTCATCTGCTAAGCCAGGAAGACGCTCCAGGTGAATTACTTTAGGATCAAGTTGATGATCACACAAACATACATGCAACAGCTTTTAATAAACGCATGTGAATATGAGTTGTGTTACTGTTATACCATTTACTCTTAGGTACTGTGTGTGTCTTAGGCAGCTGGATAGCTACCTTATTATAAAGCAACAGAAACCGAGTGTAAACGTGAACAGTAAGCATCAGAGACACAGTGAATCATTCATTACATTCTATATATAGATGCTGTAAAGGTACAGTGTAAATACATCATCATGATGGCAGCTTTACCTTTTGAGCCCAAGAGATACAATTTTCATCAAAGTTTGTACCCCTGATCTTAGAAACCATAATGCACCGATATATACACAGTGTAAAAAGGCAGCAGCTGTGGCTCAGTAGGGAAGAGCAGGTCGTCCACCAATTGGAAGATCAGTGGTTTGATTCCCAGCTCCCCCAGTCCACCTGTCGATGTGTCTTTGGGCAAAATCCTTAAACCCAAATTGCTCCTGATGGCTGCACCAAGGGTGTATAAATGTGAGTGAATGTTGATTAATGATGAGTTTCCTCCTGATTAGCAGGTTAGCACCCTGCGAGGTATAGCCCCTGTCATGAGTGTGTGTGAATAGCAGACCTGCCAACATGTACGCATTTTGACCTCCTAGTACGCTTGTACGATTCCATGTTCTAAAGTACGCATATTGTTTGATCTCGCATTTCGCCAGTTTCAGTCAAGTTGTCACCAGGTTGTCACTGAAGATCTGCGCGTAAGCGGAGTGCTTTTGGCCAATCGGAGCCCATGAGTCAATTTCCAAATATCAATAAATTGTTACAATGATATTGGATGCAAACAGACCATAACTGCATCTAAATTACTGAGTTAAATTATCACAGCTCTCCACCGCTGTGTGTGTGTCTGCTGCACGGAGGAGATGAGCAGCTAACGTTAGCCTCTGCTGCTATTTGCGGTCATCGCGCTGCTCTCCTCTGAGAGTCTGTTCACGGCAGACTATTCTGCCTCGCTGTTCTGTATAAAAGGTCCGGACACTGATGTTGTACTCATAAACTTTTTTCAAGGTTGGCAGGTCTGGAATAGGTGAATGCGACAAGTAGTGTAAAAGCCCTTTGAGGGGTCAAAAAAATCAGCAGAAACAACCCTTTACAAAGACGGCCTAGTTTCGGCCTTCATCGGATGACCCTATTGACCCAGATGAAGGCCATTGAAATTTGTTGGTCTAACAATAAAGTTTTTCTGTATACTACAAATGTTGCTGGAGCTTTGACCTTCTCCGTGCACAAGTAGGTGAAGTTGAGCCTGAAACTTCTATTTTTGTCAGCAACCAAACAGCTTCAGTTGAATAATCAGCTCCTTGTGAACTGCAGTAAGGAGATCCAGGTTAGCATGTAGCCCAGGAAAAGCAAGGCAGTATTTGCTAATAGAGACACAGACATGTGGCGTAACATACATGTAAATGACAGTATATCAAATAATGAGACACTTGAATTGATAAGTGTATATGGAACTTGTTACATGCTGCTGTATCCTGCATGAATGCTGTCATCATCTCGCTGCCCCCGGCAACACCATCCTCGCCATGAAAACCGCCACCTTAATCTCCCTCTCAGTGTGTGATTGAGGTCAGCACACACATACTGCGTACTGTGGAGGTAATCATTTCCTTTCCCTTCCCCATGTTCATTATCTCATCCCTCTCTCCTCTCGTCCGCCGGTTAGTCCCTGCAACCCGGGCCAATACTTCATCGCCTCAATTAAACAGAGGTTTAATGAAGACGTCCCGCCAATATGATTACATAATTAGCTCCGCGTTACCAAAGTGGAAAAAGTGACTAAACTGGCTGATACACAGATGGAGGGGAAACAGAGGGAACAAGAGTTTTATGTAGGTTAGAGAAAAAGTAAAGTTTGATTTTCCTGCTGACGCCTCCAGAAAAAGCCTGCAGCACCGGCTGTATGGAAACACATCAACGTCGCCATTTGTCAGCTGTTCCAAAAAATTCTCGAGGATGTTCGATGCTGTCACATTTCTGCTCCCTGCCCCGAATGAAATGATGGTATACGTTGTAATGGTAGGACAGGAGAGAGCAGCTGTCGTCAGAGTGATGATTTGAGATAATTGACGGTTAGAGATTACAGTAATAAGACCGAGCTGCTGTCATGTAAGTCCTCCCTCGATCTTATAAAGGACATGTGTCAGCCTATTAAGTCATTTTCAGTTGCTTCCATTTCTGAACTAAATGATTGGTTTGATTTTCAAACAAATACAAGCAAGGTGTTAATTTGATACTGTACAAGATAATTACCTGCAAAATAGTGCAATGGAGCATTTTCTAACATGAAAATATGTTTTCTGAATATAGATACTCTATCACCGTGAACATACTTATCAGGACCTGCTGTATGTCAAAGTTGTATTCAAATCCTGCCTGCAAGCACAGACGCATTTGAAAACTGTTTCTTTGTTGGTGTTTGGAATTGAAAAAGTAATTCTATGCTTTGATGAAGGGTCCGCACATACTTTATATTACATTTACACACTAAGCACTGTCTCATCATCACCCTGGTCTAGGGTATCTGAAGCTGGAATAATGGTTAGGTTAGGTTATGGTATGTTAGGTTAAGTTATGGTTTGGTTATGGTATATTAGGGCATGATATGGTAGGTAAGGTGTTAAGTTATGGTTTGATACAGTACATGTTGCTATAGTATAGGTTTGGATAAGTTAGGGTTAGGTCAGGTTCATCAATTATTTGTATCAGTGATCAACTGAGCTGCTTTCAACCTTCATCGTCTTACTGGAGGATGTGAAAGACCAGCTGTAAAAGGCAGCAGGATGATAGACAGACTTTGTCATTTGGCTTGACGTTTCTGTGTGTGTGTGTGTGTGCGTGTGCATGCATGTGTGCTTGTTTCTCAGAGTGTGTGACCTTACATATGGGTGATTTGCGTGTGGCTCAGAGGTAGGTGAAGCACTGAGATGATATGTCAGGCTGGAGGACACATGCTGCCCCTCCATACTGCCATATCTAACCATGTGTCATTTTACATTACTGTGCTACAGTGTTGCGGCCATGCCCCTGTCTGTATGTCTGTGTGTGTGTGTGTGTGTCTCTGTGTGTGTTTGTGTGTTTATGTTCAAAGGGCAGTTAGATGACTTGTGACTCATTGTGCATCGTGCGACACAGCCGAGGGAGACCTTGCAGAGTGCCGAGCGATGGCCATCTCTGACGTAAAGAGTGTGTGCTGTGGTGAAAAGCAGCACATCCACAGTGACGCTGAGCTTTTCACTCATGTAAAAAATAATTTCCCCAAAGCCCCACCCCCCCACCCCCACCCCCACCCCTCGGCAGGCATGTATAAACCTTTCACAAATACCAGCGAGTTTATTCTACTTCTCATTCAAGCCGCAGCACTCGTCAGCGCACATGTTAGCATTAATGTAACGGAGGTGATGCACATTGTGTGTGTTCAGATGAGATTATTTCACCCCTTTTTTTTGGTCAGATGCCTGTATCTGCAGGTCAGTCTGACCACAAAATACACAATTCCTCCAAAATGTCAACTTTTCAGAAGCTAAAAGAAACTGTTTTTTTTTTTTACTTTGCAAGGATTTTGTTGGCCTAAGGTAGATTTCACATAAAACATTGTTATCCTGAAAATATGTAAGAGTGCTGGTATGAATTCTACTTCTATAGAGGCAGTATTACTTCCACAATGCTCAAGAAAAAAAGGCAAAACAGTGATGTTCAGGGTTCAAACAGGTGACAAATTAAAGGAAAAACCTGAATAATGAATATAGAAACATGACAAATGCAGAGACTTCAATACAAGTCACAAGAACTGGGTACTGGTACCGGAAACAAATTGATACCAAGTAGAATTGAAATGTCTCCCATCAAACGATACCTGCAATCGATCCTTTTTGCACCCAGAGCTAGAAAATATAAATTTGTATGGACTTGCTCACAGCCAATCAATACAAGCGTTCTTCGATTTAATGCGACATTGGTCCACTGCCACATCAGCTACAACCCGTCTGTGGTGGTGAAGTCATGGTGAATTTGAGTTAGTGCGCTTAACAGTTCAGCAGCCAAGATGCCACCTAAACTCTCTAAAGTGTGTCTACACTACACAGCTGTTACACCAGATAAAAGACAGAGCACTAAATGTGTGATGGGTATCTAATAAAGTACTCAGTTGGTATCAGTATCACTTTAAGGGTACTTGGATTGGTACTGGTATCGCCATTTTTTTAAACGATACCCAGACCTACAAAGTCACAAGAGTTCATCAATGGTTTGATGAATGTTTCATCCATTCAGTCCAGTCAGTAGGGTTCAAAAACATCAGCAGCGTCTATGACATGAACCATTGAGGCTCTTGGTGGAACCCTTAAGTCATTGCTTGTTAAAGTGGAACAAAGAAAAGCTCTGAATCTTCCTTTTGCCAGATTACATCAGAAACAGTTAATTAACCTCAATTTTATAAGTCTGTTGTCTTTTTAAAAGTGCTCGCTGCAAGCCAGTGTCTATACTCATCAAATGATAGTCAGAGAGAAGACATTTAACTGTGCAACACCACTCTGTGGACCATGTTGACTGTTAGTTGTCTCGACTGGAAACGTTCATTGTGTCACATTTATTTTAGGAGACGAATATCATAAATCAGTAATTGAGAACGATCAGGTTCACAGTTCTGAATCAGAACTTGCACTATTCGGGCCATGAGGTCATGAAAAATATGTTATAAAAGTCAATAAGCTGTTGCATCAGTGTGTCAGATACATATTTAATCAACAATTCACACGTTGTGCTGCTCATCTTGTTTTCAGGTTATAGCTCCAGGCTTTGATTATTTATATTTTATTTATAAGGCTGACACTAAAATGTGTTTCTGCTTTCTGATTCATCGAGAGGTGATTACAGATCTAGATCTTTGACTCTCACTTATGTCTAAATGTAGCTGGTTGTATACGTGAAAAACTAAATGGAAATTGATTGGATAAGGGACTGGAGAGGATTCAGATTGGATAAACAAATGTGATACTGAATGAGATAAAATGCTATTGAACCTCGTATAGCCAGCAGCACATGTGTAGAGTCAGAGCTTTAGTGGGTGTTGAACACAGTCAAAAATGATTGTTTTTATCTTTGATCCTTTTTAAATGTGCTGTATGTATTCCTGAAGGCAGCTTTATTGGATTGTGGTGTAAACCTAATGTTTCTCTCTGTTGAAAACCTCTTCAGTCAAATTAGTAATGCTTGAAGCTTTGCAGCCTACTGTGAGCAACAATCATGATCACAGTGTGAGATCAGTGGTCACATGGTCAACACTTCTTCCTGACTTTCACCATTTCTATGAATACCAAAGAACATGAAGTTAAGAAACCCTTCTGATTGAGCCACAGCAGCACAGATACTCTGGAATATACTACAATACAAAATATCAAGTTTAAAAATACTTGCTTAAACTTGAATCTTGACTTACTGATTTTGATATACTGTCAAAGTGTACTCAAGGAACCTTTTGACGATATGCTATATTGCACATTTCTCAAAGAACTTAAGTATGCTACAAACACAACAGGCTAGCAAAGCTCTGTAAAGGGGACCACATTTCTGCACATGCTCAGTGGGTATCTCCTTTACAAGGACCTGCTGGCTAGAGACTGAACATGTTATCGGAATCATTAATCGACCGCAGTCTTTGTGGTGAAAGAACATGTCGGCCGGTTCGGCGGTGATGTGTTTTTAATAGTTTTGGACAACAAAGGTTTACAGCAAAGAGGAATAAGATATATCATACTTTGGATACACACACAAGACTCATGAATAGATTAGATGTGTTGACTATAGGAACAGTATTGAAAATTAGCAGACTTATCCTTTCAGTTTTGGTAAATGTTTGCAAGCAACAGCATTTAAAGCAAAGTATTTTTATTATTACAATGGATCTAATGACTATGGAATGAGGAAGCAGTTGCATTTAGTATGCACAACACCGTATATATATACCGTAAAACTATTAAAGACTGGTTTATTTGAATGTATAATGCACAGCAGTAACAGGTCATCAGTAGCCTATTTCCATTAAAGGCCAACACAGTTGGAACGCACTGCATGCTTGACACTGCTGTTTATAGGACGTTATAGTTCATAAGTGTGGATGCTCACTTCATTATCTTTATAGTTATAGTTATCGCTCTTAATGTGGACGGCCCTGTACAGACCTATAACCAAATCCAGTTCCAGATTTTACTGTTGTATAGGACCCACCAGTGTATAGGATGCACCTCATTTTTAAATGGAAAAAAATGGTAACATATTTCCCTGTTTTTACAGTAGTTATCACCTTTCCTTAAAGCTCAGGATCATTTTAGCATCTTTCAGATCATTACTTTGGCATTCTGGCTGCATCTTCGCCGTTTTCGGTTCACTTTGACTGCTTTTATCAGCTTATTCTAGCGCAGCTTTTTTTTCTGCTGTATCTGCTCAGCATCAAACAGCAGATACAGTTGGAGACGAGCTGGTGAACACAGTGGAACATTTAGCAGCTAAAGAGTCAGATATTCCCCTCAGGAGTTGGTGGAAACCAAAACAGAGATAAAAGGGGAGTAACGGAAGTATGTCGATGATGTGTTGCACTTCCTTAATAAACGGTTGTTTTTAAGTTGCTTCATATTCTGATGTGGGCTTCGAGTTTCATGAAGGTGTGGAAGTGGAAAGCAGGCGATTAACAGAAGTTAACCTGTAAAAGATCCACCATCCTCTGCACAAACATAGAATATGTGTTTATTTCACACCATAATCACCACTAACTATGCACTGTGGACCAGTATAATCAGAAACACACACACCGGCTGGTATTTGAGCATTTAGTGCTAGTTTACCATCATAAAGCTAGAGTCCTCAGTGTGTCTAAACACCATTCCGAAATCTGAAACATTCAATTGACCCAGGACACTAATTAAATATCTGTAATATGGAAATAGAAGTGGCCCCAGCAGCGTTCTCACTGGGAGAAATCAGAGAACATCGTGCGCATTACTAATCTGAGAAGCCAGAAAAAAAGTTTTTATTTAAATGTTCTCAAAGTTTTGACAGAAATAACTGCAACCCAGACTTGTTTTTAACTCATTCTTCTAACCTCGTCTGAAAAAAGTAGAGCAGCAGGGGTGGCCTGGTGATTAAAAGCCCCGAGGCATCCACACAGTATATTTGTCTCTCAGAGGGGAATTTGTGCAGGAAATACAGTTATTTACACAGTGTGTAATGTGGTAAAAAATGCTCTAAATTGCTGAGACTAGTCAGCGCCACTCTGCTTTAAACAGCCATGTAAGATTAATGGCTTCATTTGATCGCGATGGCAGGCATTCCCTTTTTTTTTTTTTGGGGGGGGGGGGGGGGGGAGTTGCACAGTAATGTCTTAATTTGTGGCTGGTTGAGGTGGGAGGTGTTTGGGATTCCTCGGCGGACTCAGACGTGTCATGTGCAGATGAATTTGTGGTTCAGATCCTCCCTCTCTGGGTAGCAGGCGGGTTTAAAAATACTGCTGCCTCTGCTCCGACGCAAACCTCCCAGGATGCTACTGGAGAGCAGGGGCTGAAGTGTGTGTGTGTGTGTGTATGTGTGTGTGTGTGAGTGAGAGAGTTTTGCTGGGAAACACACATACACAAACACAGAAATAAAGTGCACCCATTAAAAGTGTAGAGGAGGAGAAAAGAGGGAGGAGATGAAGAGGAGCTCATTTAAAAGTATAAAAGGGAGCAAATTGAGGAAAGTGCTCTCTTTAAGGCATCTATGACTAATACTAAACGCAGCTTTATGCTAAAATGACAACAACTAGTGGCTCAGTGTGGATTGTAATACCATCGTCAACTGGATCTGACAAACCTGATCAATCGACCACAATCCACTGTACAGAATGCAGACTGAATATACAGTATCTCAGTGGCAGAGAGAGACAGGCCTTACATTAAGAAGGCCTTTATTAGTCATTTCTGCCATTTTGACCTAATTTCAGTCAATGCAGACTTAAAAATCCATCTTTACCTTCTGTCTTGATAAATTAGCAATTACACGCCAACTCCATCAGTACAAGGGTGATGTCATACTCGATTAGCTGCTCTGAGTTTCTCTTTTTAACACAATGACTGTCCTCATTCACTATTCTCTTCCACCTTGCTGTTTTGTGCCTGTTGTTAATCTGCTATCAATAAGAATGTTTTTACATAAAAAGCCTTCTAGCCTTCACTTTCCTGTTAGACTTTATATCAGGGGTGTCAAACATAAGGCCCACACGCCAGAACCGGCCTACCAAGCGGTCCAATTCTGCTCACTGGATACATTTGCAAAGTATGAAAATTGTAGTTTCACTGCTGTTCTCACTTATTTTCACTCACTAGAACCGACTAGAATCTTCTTGCTGATAGATAAAGGGAGCTGTACTCACTGTTTTTATATTCAGATGTGTTTTTAATAGTTTTTGGATAACAGTAGAGCTTTCTGGTACAGACAAATAAGATATATTAGGCTTTGGAGACACTTGTTGATTAGTAGTAGAATGAGTTCATTGTTAGTTTTCAAGACAGGAAAAAATATAGAAAATCAGCAGCCAAGTCTATTAATAGTGAAAGAGGAAATGTAGCAAATTGGACTAATAATAATAATGATAATAATGAGTGAATGAAAACAGTACGTGTTTTAAAATAAGAAACTTTTGACGTGACATTGTACTGAATTGACCATGTAAGCCATTATAGTGCATATTTTCATTATTTATTCAAGGATTAAGGATTTTTTTTACTTGTCATTCAGCCATGTATGTACATGAAAGAGTGGAATGCTGGCCTTCATATGATCATTTGCAGCACTTATATCACTTCCAAATGAGCTTAAAGCACATCTGTCTGATTCTGTTTATAGCCGTTTATCACTAGTGTGTCTCAAAGGATTATGGGACACCGGGTGTTTTTTGCTGGCAGAGAATAAAAAGCTGTCAACTCAAGTCCACCACTGCACTCCCATCACACACTCCTCACTGCAACATATATTCAGTGTTAGGCTGGTCACAATGTCATTATTGACATTATCATGTCTATATATGGATTCATAATATGATACATGGACATGACCTTTGACCTCAGTATTGCCACACTTCACATTAGCAGCTAAGAGGCTATTCATGTCACATTGGTTAAACAACCTGAGTGGAGACTGTAGAAGAATTAAAGGTAAATAACTCTGTCCTCAACCATAATGACAGTCTGTGTTTTTACTGAAGTGTAGCCCCCACTCTCCAATTCCACCCCCCCTTACATTATTATACTATTATATTATCATCATATCAGTGGTATAAAATGATTTTCAAATGACAATAATATTGTTTATCGCGATTATTTCTGAGACAATATATCGTCCATTAAAAGTAGTAGACAAGGTCTACCTAGTTCACCCTTTTTAATCATGACAGTGTACTTAAGCCATTAAGGCTGTGTTCACTTCCAAAACCCCACCTCACTTTACATTCAGATTCAGATTACCTTATTTATCCCAGAGGGCAATTCAGCTCCACAATCTCCCTGACCTTACACAAAAGGTCTGGTAGACTTTCACCCCAGCATCCACCTGTCAGCTCAGTGGTAGATCCCACTTCAGCATCAGTTGGTATCATCACCCAAAAAAAAAGTTTCACAGGACTCTGTTTCCTGACCCGCCACAGCTATGATTAATGTTTTGTTATGTTAAGGTCGTGAAAGGAAGGTCATGGTTAACAGAAACCAACACTGACTGTGGGTATAAACAAACAGTGGTCTGTTATGTAAAACACACACACACACACACTTTGCTCATCCATCCATCCTCCCTGTGAGGTACTGTGTCTGTATAATAATGTCATGCTAATTCTGCCTTTGTTCCTGACAGACTACAATCATAACTCACACAGTCGCTGCAGGTCCTTGTCAGTTAATTCGTCAGGTCATATTCACCCACTCTAACACGCGACCGTCTCCTCGGTTGACACTTTGTGCAACAGAACACATTATGTCTCTTTCATGTCATGGAATTTCATGCATGAATTAAGTCTCCTGAAATCACTTTTTGCACAAAATGCGAAAATGCTCATCAGACATCAGGACGGTGCATTTGGCATGAGATGCGTTTTTATGGCATGAAATGCTCACGGAGTGTCACGCAGACCCATTTCGTGCAGGAAATTGCCTTTCTGTCAAAAAAAAAAAAAAAATGCTCACCAGGAGTCATGAGCAAGGAAATCAGGAAAAGGAATTTTGTCTAAAGTGTTGTAAATAAATATATAGTAATGAGATTGTAATGTTATTCTATTGACTTCAAATATACTGTCTTCATAACAGGAGAGGAAATGCATTTCATGGCAGGGAAAGTGACTCTTTGTACCCCAGGTGCATTTTTGGGCTCTGAATGCATTTCATGGCAGAAAGGATTGTTTATGACTTTTAATAAATCTTTTGCTTTTACCAGAATTCACCTCATAGTTTCACAGCTGCAACATAACACATCTATCCACACACATATTAAATTTGATGAAATACACATGAATGAATTACAAGCCATCAGCAGCACCGTGTTCTGCCTGGAGCATCACCAGCATCACACAGATGGATGAGCTGATTTATTATCAGACTTAACTTTGCAGACATGTAGTTCTCTTCCTTCACCTCTCCTCTCCCCCCTGTGGAGCTGCCAAATTGCTGCTCTCGGACCAGCTCGCATCATCCCCGGGAAAGCATCAAAATGCAGTCATGGGTCCTGTTGTACACACAACAAGCAGATTCTGCCTTTGTTGCCAAGCAACACAAAATAAGTGTCAGAGGTTGTTGTTGGTCTATCACATAGCTGTAAAAGATCTGTGTAGCTACAGTCACCTGGTTGGCTGCTCATTAGCTATCATCAGCTAAGACACATATACTCTAGGATATGATGTAAGAGCTGCTTGACATGGCCAGATTAATCTGAGCTGCTTGGCCCTTATTAACCCTCTTTATCCACCCACTCTCTGTCAGCGCTATAATACCTGGCAGGGGTTGTCACAAGGGGTGTGCAAATGGAGCTTTGTCAAGTCTGAGAAAGTAACCTGGCCTTATTGATTTCATCAGCCTGAGCTTGTAGATTACACATTTTCTAACAGAAAGCCTGTGTTCTAAACCAGAGCCACGTGCTGTGGAAGTCAGATAAAGATGTGTAACAGGCAGGATCTAGCAACAGGTGCTTTGAGGTTGCATTTTGGGAAATGTAGGATCCAGTGTTTTAAAGGTTGACTAACTACTAAATCACTGCCTTACATCTCAAACCCAACATACAGGACTTTTTTTTAAAGGTCAAGTATTAGCTGAGTTAAAGTCTCCCTGTAGCAAATGTCAGAACGTGAGAGAATAGTTGGTTGTGTGCATGTGAGTGAGGAGCTGAGAAATGCTGGAAAACTGAAAAAGTTCAAAACTCTATGTGCCTGAGGAGAGGATACAATACATGGGTCTGGTATATCCATAAAGGAAGCTGGATTATATAGATTTTATTGGTGGAGAAAGCAGAGACAGGGACTTTCACATGAGTCCATCTCATTTGTTGAGAATGCAACATTCCGACCTTTTTCTCACAGTGCCCCAGAGTAAAATATGCTAATATGATAGCTGACATTTAGATTTCAATATAATAGGTGCAGATAGGTGCTGACAGGAATTATGGTCACATTTGGATAATGATGCAGCATGTGATTTCTATCTAATGTTCAGTGTCAGTGCAGGTGGAAAGCAAAGGGGGGTGGAGGTCATCATGGTGGATGCAGCAGGTACAGCTCATGACCAGAGCTCAAGCAATTCGAAGTCGAAGCTCCGGCAACACTAGAACAACTTTGACGCGTTTCAGCTTGTGGCCTTCATCAGGGTCATAAAACACAGTACAAGCAGTATTTAAATATGGTAATAAAACAGCAGAAAACAATTATCATCCAGATACAGTATGTATCAGCCAAAGGGGTAATCTACCAAGATAGACTGGGTATATGGTAATGTGACTTCAGGCCAGTCATCATCCTAGACAGGCAGGGAGACAAAGGGAAGCTTTTTGGGCTCTTCTCCATGCACCTTGGAAGCAGTTGTAATTGTGCCAGAAACCTCTACCTCTACCATTCATTCCCCAAACCTAACCAAATGGTGTCCATGACTATAAATTAGTCATACTAGTCATTAGAGCCCGACCGATATATCGGTCAACCAATATTATCAGCTGATATTGGGCTATCGCAGACATATCGGTATTGGTGTTTATTCCCTCCAACATGATATATTTTTTAAAGATATATAGGCAGCATGTTATGTTGTTCATACCTGCACCTTGAAACTAGCTACCATTGCGGTTTGTAGACATGCATTTCAGTTTTCAGGGTCTTGCATCCACCCAATTTCTCAGAGACACTGAGTAAAAGCACCTTATGCTCAGATAAGTGTTTGGTAATAATAATAATCTTTGGTAATATTGGAGCTTGTTGGCTGAGGATTCTTTATTCATCTATCCACCATTGATGGTTCCAATGATAAAGCTGTGTTATTGGCATTATCATCAGGGTTCCTCCATAAAACTGGTTCCCATATCAACTGGAAGCATAATATATTTCATCATCCATATCTAGCAGGAGTACACTCACTGCTGCCCTCCACACATGAATGCTGAAGGGTAATTTCCCTGCACAAAACAGCTTTCGGCCCATTTTTCTTTCTCAAAGCCAGGTTTTAATATCCTCCTTCTTCCCCAACAGGCAAATTAATTCTTTTTAATATCCTTTGTTCTCATTTGCTGCAGCCATACATTTCAGCAGCTGGTAATCATCACTGTTGGGAGAAAACCAATGAGACTCCAGTTTTGAGGGATTTGTCTGGTTAATTCAGTTGTGTGTTTTTAACGAACTTCCTCAAAATCATTTGGGATGTAATGGGACACATTTAAAGGTGGAGTCTGAAAATAAAGATGCTTTTACATCCTGACCGAAATATATAATGTATGTGCAGCTATATGCCACAACAGGCTTTAGGGAAATGGAAGATCATCATACAACTGTTTTTTTTAATCAACAAAATAAGCTGTCCATTGCATTTGAATAAAGTATAAGAATAATTCAAGAATTGACTCAAGGTCTACTCATAGATATTGTTCGGTCTGATGGAAAATCACTAAATTGGAACTAGTTACAGTCTGTATTAGTTATGCCAAGAACTGAGAGATTATTTATTGGATGTGTTTGGAAATGTTCCATATTTAGGGTCAAGCATGGGCCCTAAAGGCAGCACTATCATATTGGCAGATTGATCTGTGGTGTTTTTGGGAATGCAGGAGTCACTGATATCAGTGTCTCTGTAACCCACAGATGGGTAACTGTGTTTCCTTGGTTGTAGAATAATGAACCAATAGGGTAATTCCATATTCTGTACATGCATTGAGTATGACCATTTATGGGCACAGCGTATTTGATGCACTATCTGTGAAGGTTTAACGACTATCCACAGAGGACAGTGTCTTCAGAGTCATGGTGGCATCATGCTTTAGAAGGTGTGTTGATAAGACTTTGACTCTCCTTCAAGCTTCAATAAACATTGTCATAGTAAGACATCCTAGACTTTTGAGCACTTCCTCCACTGATGAAGTTAACCATTGACAAACTAATTCTCCATAACAGGATGAAAAACAAGTTTAACTGGCTGACTTGATGTTTCTACATGGAGGCATGACAGAAAAAGGTTTGGGAACCACTGCTCTGTGAATGTATAGATTGTGAGGCAGGAGCTGTTTATTTTTCTACCACAGGTTGCTGCTCATTCAGTTGCCAGCTAACAGGTGAGGAGTGCATTGTTATAAAGAGCAAACATGGCCAACTGACTGTTCCTGGATAAATAGAGCTTTAAACACTCCTCCATTACTGAAACACAATGAGACTCAGAGCCTCATATAACATATAAGTTAACTAACTTCTGAGACATGACTCATATAAATAAATAGAACTTTCTTGTCACGTACGTATCTTCTCGAGGTTTTGATTGGTTTCTGTTTATTAAGAGGTATGTTTTTGTCAGGTTGCCTTTAAAATTGGAGTTGCTTCTTGATTTCCTCACATTACTGCACCCATAATAAACAGCTTAAAAAAATCAAAAAAAACATCCATGAGGCAAGGCGCCTGCTGATTACGGGTATCACTCAACCTGAAAAAGTGAATTTAGCACCTCAGTACTCTCAGTGCACTTCAGACCTCATAAAGGCCAATATAGTAAATAAGCTGAATGCACTGGAGATGCTTTGTTAAAAAGTCTGGTTAAACCATTTTGCACGCAGCTGACTTGAGCTGCCTCCTCTCTCCTCCAGACATTCCCTCACACATCGATAAGCATAGAGGACGTTTCACCTGTTGGCCGGGGAACATGAATTAAACGTGACAGCCCTGAAATACAGTTAATGTGTGTGAAGAGCATGGCAAAATGGCTATCCTCCACACACACACACACACACACATACACACACAGGCAGACAGGTGGAGTGAATGCCTTCCTCCTCTCTCCTCGCTCCACCTCTCTGCTGTCAGTGTGGTCCGAAGCTCAGAGCTGCAGGTGCTCCAGGCAGCTTCCAGGAGGAAATGTGTGAAAATATGAGTTCATATGAGGTTATTCAGACTGAAGATGAAGAAAATGTTCTCCTCACTATATCTGCATGAATTTGAGTGCTGTGCCGTTTGTGTAGTCTGTTTGCTTCACAGTCGTACAGATATAAATTATAGCTATAGATAGGAAAGTACTCCTCTGTGTATGACTGACCAGAAACTCCACTTTCCTCTATTATCTTCCTCCAGACCTTTCTTCTTGTCCTGGTATGTTCATTGTAGTCATGTCTTGGGGAATGTTTAAAATTTCACTTGAACATGAGTCAGTTTGCATCACCCAGAGTGAATTTCATCTGATTGCATTTACTCACATCTATGAATTGACTTAATATGCTTTTCAGTCCCTCCATGAAATTTGTGGTTTTACAATTTTAATGATTAACACAAATTCAAGAAATCTCCACAAGATGTGCAAAAGCTTGCAATTTTGCACACTTTTTTTTGCACGAAATGGCCAAATTCAGTCTTCGGACAGCTGATTGGTCGAATCGTGTGCTCTTGAGGACATGTCGTGCGTTTGGACATGTCTGATCTAAAGCAATGGTTCCCAGCCTGGGGTTCTGGACCCCTACAAGGGGTCGTTGGATTGAACTAAGGGGTTGTGAGGTGATAAGACAGGATAGGACAACAAAACGCTTTCCTTTACTTCTTTTCTTTATGTGTTATGAGTTATTATATTTTATCTCCTTAAGCCTCTGAAGGTTATTATAATATAACACAATCATTCATCCTCGGTTTGCCCAGAGAATGCAGTGTGGGACAGGGGGTTACAAACTGAAAGGTTTGGGAATCACTGATCTAAAGGATGAGACACTAAAGGAAAGAAGATATTTAATTGACTTACATCGTTTCACTTTTTATTAAGCAAACATGTCAACCATGCTCTGCTCCCAGCCTCTCAAATGTCAGAATATGTTGCTTTCCTCTGTTTTATATCATAAGTAAACCAAATATCTCTAGGTTTGCGGCTGTTGGTCACACAAAACAAGACATTTAAAGATGTCACTTTGGACTTGGAAACTGTGATATGCAGTTAATATTTCAGTACTTTATAAATCATTGCAAAGAAAGATGTACTGATGAAAAATTAGTTCTAGTCCCGAGATGAATCAAACACTTGCTGGGCTGTTTGCTTTTAATTTTAAGCTTTAAAAAAAACCCATCTGCTTGAGAAAATTCTTCTTGTATAATAAATTGAAGTTGATGCGTGTATTTTTAGATCTGTAATACATCTTTTATTGTATATTTAATATGTTTGTGCATATTTATGCCTGTATTAGAGACAGTAGAGTTCACTTCATGGTCGTGATCTTAACGTCCTGCAAGGCTCACAAAGCTGAAGTCGTTCCTCGACCCCATTTAATAGCTCCATTAGCTGCATCTTGCAAGAGCTTCTCTTTGCTCCACTCGCAGGGCTGCGACGCAAAGTATGTTTGCGCGTTGTTGTGTATGCGAGGATTCCCTCGTGCCATATCTGTCACCCACACACAAACACACATGTCCTCTCCTCATGTACGTTCCAAGACAAGGATCTCAGCTAATGTGTTTTCATTCTGGATGTCCCTTCTATCTGCCATCTCCTCCCGCTGCTGCCGAGCGCTGGCTGTGGCTTTTTCTAAATGCACCGTATTTGCTCCATCCACAGCGGCACTGTAGCCCTAAGTGCCTGGTATTCTTTCAAAGGCCCCGAAATCATTACATTAAGCCAACTTCTGAGCCCCCGAGTGCAACTTTCATTGACCGAACAGCTTCTCAAGAGCTTGCCTTTTACCGCTCTCTTGAAGAAATGGAAGTAGAAAAACAGCATTACTTGTCCTGAATATCAGACTATTTTAGTCGCCGAACAGTACGGCATATATCCCTCCCCCAGCACACTTTGTCTTTACCTACTCTTATTTTTTATTTCCTAAAGTGAATCGGCAATGCTTTTCAAAAGTCTGGATAGCCTGCATGAAGATGATGAAGGCACACTGTTGGAGAAACACACTATTTCTTTTCATTAGGTTACATGTCGGCTGAGAAGCTGTCCTCAAATTTTCTTTATTTTAGATGCAGATGATAAGAAAAGAGAGGAGAAAACAGCCTCACATCAAAGATACAGCAGTGAGTACCGAAGTTTAACCTTGTAGGTAGAGACAAAGGCTTGGCTCCACTCACTGACCCATCCATCACTATACAAACCTTTTCTTTAGCCGACTTAGATTCATTTAGCATTGACGAGGGACATGGCGAACACCCCAAATATTCTACCA